>NC_057798.1:629647435-629687283 GCF_018294505.1 Triticum aestivum
CCGCGCGCCGCCGAACCCCGCCTCCCGCCGTCGCCGAGCTCGCCGGCGCGCAGCTCCGGCCATGGCCTCCTCCAGCCCGCGCCCGGATCCTGCCGTCCCTAGATCCTTCCATCCACCGAACCAAACGGCCTCCCCGTCCCGCATCTCATCATCCCCACACCTCTCCGTCCCGATTTGCCCGAGGGTATAGTTTTTTGGCCAAATCCCTGATTTTTAACGATATGTGCTCATGTTTTCCATGCCATAACTTGATGCTCGGTGCTCCATTTTGCGTGCATGATATGTCAAAAATTTCATCTAATAGTGCCATTCATGATGGAGTAGGTTGCATTCATGTTAGGAGCATTTTAATTCCTTAACCTTCGTTGCAAAACTGCTATGTGATATGAACGGCTGGAATCTGCTGATGGGTAACATCATTTGTGCATCTTGTGAGTGCCACAACTTTGTCCCTGTTGATGCTATGATGGAGATCTTGATATTCACATGTTCTTCTCTTCATGCTCTACATGTTGGTATGTTTTTCATTCATGTTAGGGTGCATCTTGACATATTAATCCTTGTTGCAAAAGTGCATGTTGCTGTTAACTGGTGAAAACTATTATAATTTGCTGTTTTGTCATTTTTGTTGCATTTTGTGTGTGCATCCTATGAGCATGACGTCTACATGTTTTAGGAGCATTTTTATGCCATCTTTACAGGGGTGCAATACATGAATTTTATATGCCCTGTAGTGAGTGCATCATGCTTGTGAAGTGGGCTACTTGTTGTTAATGTTCTGTCAATGCTGAAAGTGTTATATCATGTTGCCATGTTTGCTTGGTTCTACCAATTAATTCATGCATAATCTGGAGAATCTTAGTTGAGATGTTTTTTTTATGTTATGCTCTATCATTAAATACCTATTGATGCCTCATATATGTCCTGTAGCATATGTTTTCATTGCCATGAACATGCTTATATAATGTTCCAGATTTCTGTTAACATCATGGTGTCTTGTTGTGAGCTTCTTTTTGAGTGATCCATGCCTCTTATGGATATGCTCCAATTACATGGTTTGTAGTATGCTATGAGTACTCTATTTACATGCCATGTTTGCTAATTTTTGACATCTTATGCCTCTGTTCCGAGCGTGCAAATATACTATCATAATGTTGCTGTTTTAAACTTGCTGAAACTGTTTCAACATTCAATCTTGTTTTGTTGGTTCCTACTAATCCATGGGTCATATGTATATGATGTCTTGATGTTATTTGCTCTGTGTTATGTGTATTTGATGCCATGCCCTTGGTTGGTAGATATAGTTGCTGTAGCATCTTTGTTTCTTGCCTCCAACATGCCATCATAATAACTCTGCTCATGTATATGTTCCTGTGTTATAAAGTTGCTTTTTTGCATTGATCATATTGGTTTAATCTTCATGCCTATGAACCTGAACCTTAATGATATTTGAAATATGTTATCTTTACATGAAGTGAATGTCAAGTTTATGCTCATATGCTTCCTATAGCATGTTGTTTTTGCTGATTGCAAATTGCCTACTTGCTGTTTTGGGCAGATTGATGTTATAACTTGTTTGAAGTGTATGTATTGCATCGTTGCTCCGTTTTGAGCATGCTCTATGTGAAACTTGCTTAGAATTGCATGTAGTTTCATAATGTCATGTTGAATCCTTGTGTTGAGAGTGCTTGCTTGATGTTTGAATGCATTTTGCATCAATGCCATATTTGACTTGTTTTGCTCATATCTTCTAGGCCGTAGCTCCAAATTACATGAACTTTATATGTAACTTGACTAGAATCTCGTGTAGATCATCTCGGTGCATCTTAACTCGCTGTTTAACAACTTCAACTTAATGTTTGTTCAGATCTGGACCAATTTCAAAATTTGCATATGAGAACTTACCGGATTTGTTATAGGTTGTTTCCGGCCTCATTTAAACTTGCTTTGATGTGAAGTTCTTGTATGCATCATATCTTGCCATGAGTAGCATCATATAGCCTTTGTCATGCATCATGCCTAGTTGTGCATCCTGACATGTTTATGTGTTGTGTGTTTACCGTGGTGTTTGCTTCTTTCCGGTTGTGCTTCTTCTTGATAGTTCCTGTTTCGTTGCGATCGTGAGGATTCGTTCGACTACGCTTGGTTCGTCTTCATATGTTCATATTCTTCATGGACTCGTTCTTCTTCCTAGAGGGATTTTAGGCAAGATGGTCGTTACCCTATATCTCACTACTATCATTGATATGCTAGTTGCTTCATTCTATCGCTATGTTGCGCTACCTAACACTTGTTTATCAAGCCTCCCAAATTGCCATGTCAGCCTCTAACCTTTTCACCCTTCCTAGCAAACCGTTTCTTTGTTATGTTACCGCTTTGCTCAGCCCCTCTTATAGTGTTGTTAGTTGCAGGTGAAGTTGAAGATTGCTCAATGATGGACATGATTATTTTGGGATATCACAATATCTCTTATTTAATTAATGCATCTATATACTTGGTAAAGGTTGGTAGGCTCGGCCTTATGCCTGGTGTTTTGTTCCGCTCTTGCCGCCTAGTTTCCGTCATACCGGTGTTATGTTCCTTGATTTTGCGTTCCTTGCGCGGCCGGGTGTATGGGAACCCCTTGACAGTTCGCTTTGAATAAAACTCCTCCAGCAAGGCCCAACTTTGGTTTTACATTTTCCTAACAACCTATTACCTTTTCCTTGGGAGTAATTAACCCGAGGGTCATCTTTATTTTAACCTCTCCCCCCCCCGGGCTAGTGCTTCTTTAAGTGTTGGTCCGAACCGAGCAGCCTGCGGGGCCACCTCGGGGAAACTTGAGGGTTGGTTTTACTCGTAGCTTATCTCATCCATTGTGACGTGAGAATGTCATATGTGCAGCTCCTAACAGGATTTGTCGGCACATTCGGGTGGTCTTGCTGGTCTTATTTTACCATTGCCGAAATGACTTGTAACCGGGATTCCGAGACTGATCGGTCTTCCCGGGAAAAGGAATATCCTTCGTTGGTCGTGAGAGATTATAATGGGCTAAGTTGGGACACCCCTGTAGGGTTTTAAACTTTTGAAAGCCGTGCCCGCAGTTATGTGGCAGATGGGAATTTTTTAATATCCGGTTGCAGAGAGCTTGACACCAGATTCGATTTAAAATACCCAACTGTGTGTGTAACCATGATGGTCTCATTTCGAGTGGGTCGAGAAGTGAACACGGTTTGTGTTATGTATGAACATAAGTAGTTTCAGGATCACTTCTTGATCACTTCTAGCTTCTCGACCGTTGCATTGCTTCTCTTCTCGCTCTTATTTGCGTATGTTAGCCACCATATATGCTTAGTCGTTGCTGCATCCTCACCACTATCCATTCCATTCCCTTTAAGCTTTGCTAGTCTTTATATCCATGGTAATGGGATTGCTGAGTCCTCGTGACTCACAGATTACTACAACAACAGTTGTAGGTAAAGGTTTTGCGATGATCATGACGCGAGAGCGATGTTTGCTTGTTCTGGAGTTCTTCTTCTCCTTCTTCTTCGATCAGGGGATAGGTTCCAGGTCGGCAGCCTAGGCTAGCAGGGTGGATGTCGTTTGAGTTTCTGTTTATGTTTCATCTGTAGTCGGATGGTGCTCTTATGTATGATGATGTTGTATTCGTGTGGCATTGTATGCCTCCTGTGGTATCCCCAACTATTTTGTAATGGTACGATGTAATGATATCCACCTTGCAAAAGCGTCTCCAATATGCGCTTCTATCCTTGGTGGGACCTTCGAGTTCCTTTAGGATAGGGTCGCATATTGGGCGTGACATCCAATATCTAAGAGACCGTACAGGATGCACGCAAAGGATTTGGAGGAAATTAAGAAGCAGATTAAGGAGTTACTGGATAAAGGCTATATTCACCCAAGTTCGTCACCTTGGGGATCACCAGTACTTATAGTGGAGAAGAAGGATGGATCGTTGAGGATGGTTGTTGATTATCATGGATTGGATGAAGTAACGATCAAGAACAAGTACCCATTGTCGATGATCAATGATTTGTTTGACTAGTTGCAAGGAGCTAAAGTATTTTCCAAGATCGATCTGTGATCAGGATAGCACCACCTGAAGATTCGAGAGCAGGATATACCTAAGCCAGCTTTTACCACCAGGTACGGGCTATATGAGTATATCGTTATGTCATTTTGTCTGACTAACGCACCTGCCTATTTCATGAACATGATGAACAAGGTGTTTATGGAGTTTTTGGATAAGTTCTTCGTGGTGTTCATTGATGATATTCTGGTCTAATCGAAGAATGAAGAGGAGCATAAGGAGCATTTGTGTTTGGTACTTGGCAAGCTCAGAGAACATCAGTTATATGCCAAGTTCAGCAAGTGTGAGTTTTGGTTGAAGGAAGTTGGATTCCTTGGACATGTTATATCCGGAGAAGGAATAGCAGTAGACCCCACCAAGGTTGTCACTATGACAAATTGGGAATCACCCACGTTAGTTGGAGAGATCCAGAGTTTCCTTGGACTCGCAGATTCTATAGGAGGTTCATTGAGAATTTCTCTAAGATTCCAAAGCCCATGACGGAGTTGTTGAAGAAGGACACCAAGTTCAAATGGACTAAGGAATGTGAGGCCAGTTTTCAGGAGTTGAAGAAACGTTTGGTTACAGCTCTAGTGTTGATTCTTCCAGATCAACGCAAGGATTATCAGGTGTATTGCGACGCTTCTTGTCGAGGACTTGGAGCAGTGCTTACGCAGGAGGGACGAGTTGTTTCATATGCCTCACGACAGCTTAAACCCCATGAGTTGAATTATGCTACACACGATTTGGACTTAGTAGCCGTAGTGCATGCGTTGAAGACATGGAGACATTTTCTCATCGGAAACCATTGTGAGGTGTACACGGATCACATTTTAAGTATATCTTCACGTAGAAGGAGTTGAATCTCAGGCAGAGGAGATGGTTGGAGATCATTAAGGATTATGATATGAGATTGCATTATCATCCCGGAAAGGCTAACGTAGTAGCCGATGCATTGAGCCGCAAGAGTCATGTCAATACACTCATGACCGGAGAGTTACCCAAGGAGTTAGCAGAGGATCTTCGTGAGCTATGTTTGGAAATAGTTCCGAGAGGCTATGTAGCAGCATTGGAAATTCAGTCTACTTTGATGGATAAGATCAGAGAAGCTCAAAAGGCGGACAAAGAGATTGCCGAGATAAAGGAAAGGATGAGCAAAGGAAAGGCTAAAGGATTTCATGAGGATGAGCATGATACCTTATGGTTTGAGGACCGCATATATGTGCCTAATGACCCGGAGATCAGGAAGTTGATTCTGCATGAGGCCCATGATTCACCGTAATCGATTCACCTAGGAAACACCAAGATGTATCTGGATTTGAAGGACAGTTTCTAGTGGACCGGAATGAAGAAACATATTATGGAGTATGTAGTAGTTTGTGATGTATGTCAGAGAGTAAAGGCAGAGCTGGCATAAGTGGGATAAGTTAGGCTTGGATTTTATCACAGGATTGCCCAGGACTCGTTCAGGCTATGACTCGATATGGGTTGTAGTCGATCGGTTGACGAAGGTAGCTCATTTTATTCCAATGAAGACCACTTACACCAGTTCTAAGTTGGCGAAGATATACATGACCAAGATCGTATGTCTGCATGGAGTTCCGAGGACCATTGTATCAGATAGAGGAATCCAGATTACCTCAAAGTTCTGGAATCAGTTGCATGAGACTTTGGGTACCAGGCTAGAGTTTAGTACAGTGTTTCATCCACAGACAGATGGACAGACCGAGAGAGTCAATCATATTTTGGAGGACATGTTGAGAGCTTGTGCGCTAGATTATGGATCTAGTTGGGACGACAATTTGCCATATGCAGAGTTCTCTTACAACAACAGCTATCAAGCTAGTTTGAAGATGGCCCCTATCGAAGCGTTGTACAGAAGGAGGTGCAGGACACCGTTGTTATGGGATGAAGTTGGAGACCTTCAGTTGTTTGGACCAGATTTGATTAAGGAGTCTGTCGGGGGGATGAACCCGGGCACGCAACGGAACCCGGCCGAGGCCCGCATCGCCCCGCAAACCGGCACGCGCCTGGCCGGGTCGCTCGACCCAACAGGGCCCGCAACCTGGACAAACTCTCCGACACGGCAAGGTAAGTCAACCCGGCCGTAGCAACTGGCGCAAGAAAACTCAACCCGGCGGAACCAGGGTTTCCCCAACAAGCCAGCCCCACCCGTGGCGTCCACGATAACCCAGCCACGGGTCAGCTCCCGTCCCATCCAGGTCGTACGATGGGACGAGACCTCAGCCACCAATGACCAAGACAACAGTGTTTCCACCCATGCATGTGGTTGGCAACAGTGCCCCTCACCTACCCGCTGACCAAGGCTGGCGTGGCAATAGTGCTCCCACCCTCACCGCTGATGACAGCAAGTGGCAGCCTGACAGAGAGCACTGTACACGACTCAACTTAGCCAGGCCCTGACGATCGACAAGAAGGCGCATAGTCCCCCTAGGCACGCGGGGCCCGCACCTAGGGGAACCCAGCGAACCACAAGCCCACAAGCGGGACCCAGCCCGGTGTCCCGGACACCGACAATACGGACCCTCCGACTCGGCGTATTACCATTGTAACCCTGGGTGGGTTGATCTATAAAACCCCCCAGGAACCCACGCCTATGGAGGGAGGTAAGAAACAGAAGCACGAGCAAGCATAGGACTAGCCACCCAACAGCAGTACCGGAGAGAAGGAGCAGCCCAAGCCTTGGCCAGCTTCCTTCCTCGTCCACACAGCTCTGGGAGCGACATTGTATTATCAATCATCCAACCAAACTTGACAGGACTAGGGGTGTTATCTCTCCGGAGAGCCCCGAACCTGGGTATGTCCGGCGTCCCGCGCCCGCGCATGCCAACCTTGCCTCTGGAGCCCAGAAGCGCCCTCGAGCCTCCTCCTCTCTTTAGCCATCCCTTGGCATCTACCGTGCGCCCACCACGATAGTTGGCGCCCACCGTGGGGCAGCTCGAGGAGCTGGCCGGGAGCATGCTTCAGACGGGGCCCTTCTCCTACACCGACGAGTCCGTCGCACTGGCGGATGACGTTCTCGGCGCGCTCGCCGCCTCCTTCGCCGTGCTTCGCTTCTCCGATGCGCTCGCGGTCGACGAGTACCCCAGCGAGGTGCTCAGCTACTCCGACTCTCCCCTTTACCTCGGCGATGGCATTGCCGCCGGGGCGATGGACGTCCATGTGGAGGTTTACGTCATAGGCGATGGCGCCTATTCCTCGTCGAGCAAGACGAGGAAGGCCGCGGAGGCCAGGGCCACCGCCGAATGGACCGAGCCATCTGATCTGTTGCCCGCTGTGATGCAGAGCCTCCGCATCCGCATCGGCACTGACGTCGATGCCACCAACGTCGCCGAAGCCCGAACCAAGCTCAAGGATAGACACCAGCAGATGCTGGACCTGTCCGAGACGCTGGCCGCCACCATGCGTCGCCTGGAGGCCGCTCAGATGGAGCACGACGCCGCCCATGGAGTTGCGCCCGCCACGGCCGAGCCAAGCCGGGTCGCCGACGCTCACGCCCGGGGAGGAGCAATCGGCCGAGCCTTCAGCACCGTCCAGACCGTCTATGAGACCCCAGTGAAGAACATGCGCGTTGCAGAGGCAGCCGCGGTCGGCCTCGACCAACTCGCAGGCGAGGAGCTCAAGGAGCGCATAGGGCGGATGTGTGAGCTCCTCCGCGCCGCCAACACCCAGCAGGCTCGCCTCAACCAGCTCGCCAAGCCGGCGGGGTCCGGCTCCGCCCGTCTTGGCGGACCCGGCAAACTTCTGCACACGGCTTCCTCGCCACCCGGCGAGGTGCACTCTGGCCAAGCCCGGACTCGACGCAACCCGGCCGCCACCGCCGCTGATGCTCTAGGTAACGTGCCCGCCCCAGAGACCCAGCGCGGACCCGGCCACATGGCCGACGTCCGGCTCCAACCGACCCGGCCCCTCGGGGCCTGGCCGCTAGTCGACTCGACCCTCGCACCATCGATGATGCCGACGCGCGCCACCGCCTCAATCAGCTCACTCGCTCCCTGGAGGTGGATGAGAGCGGCGCTATCGAGTCGGCGTGCTTCGGTCCACGCATCCGGGAGGAGCCCTTTCTAAAAGGGTTCGTGCTCCCCCGCGACACCCCCAAGTACAACGGGACCGTGAAGCCAGAAGACTGGCTCACCGACTACACAACGTCCATTTGCATCACCGGTGCCAATCATCATCTAGCCGTGTGCTACACACCGCTCATGCTCCAGGGGTCGGCCCGCACGTGGTTGAACAGTCTGCTGATGGGCAGCATCAACGCGTGGGTCGACTTCGAGGAGGCCTTTGTCCGCAACTTCACGGGGACCTACAAGCAACCCGGTCGCCCTAGCCAGCTCGCCATGTGCGTGTAGGGGCTGACGGAGACGGGTCGCTAGTACCTCGCACGCTGGACCGAGCTCCGAAATAGCTGCGAGGGCGTCCATAAAGTCCAGGCGATCCAGTACTTCGTCAGCGGGTGCCGAGACGGCACCCTCCTCAAGCACAAGCTCTTACGCTCTGAGCCGGCCACCATGGCCGCGCTCATGGTGACGGCGGACAAGTACGCCAACGCCGACTCCGCCATGAAGATCCAGGTGGTGCTGGACGAAGCCGGCAAGGCAAAGCCGGCTCCTCTCCTGAAGTCGGCTGGCGAAAGCAGCCGGCAATAGCATCATCAGAACAACAAGCGCAAGTCCGACCAGCCGGCGCAGCGTCACGACAACCGGCTCGTCGCGGCCGTTGAGCCCGCGGCAGACCCGGCTGCGAAGCGCCGGCAGACCGGCAAGATGGCATGGCAGCCCGCCATGAGTTTCGAAGAGATGCTCGATGCCCCATGCAAGCACCACAGTGGCGCAAGACCCTCCACGCACACACTTCGGCAGTACGCCATCACCAAGCGCATCATGGGGGGAGACGTTCCGCCTCCTCCGGCTCCGGCTCCAGCTCCAGGCGCAGGACAGCCGCCTCCGCCTCCACCTCCGCCTCCCGCCGGCGCCGCGATGCGGAACGACGCCTACCCAGACCAGAATGCGGCCTATGTTGTCTTCACCAGCCTCGGCGACGACAAGTGCAACGAGCGCATTCTTCGGCAGGAGGTGAACACTGTCGTCCCGGCCAAGCCGAATTTCATGCACTGGTCGGATCGCCCGATCCCCTGGACCCAGGAGGATCACCCGACAGTCATGCCGAGTCCGGGTGGATACGCCCTCGTCCTCAACCCCACCATCGTCGCGCGGAGCACATGCAAGTTCTCTCGAGTCCTCATCGACGGCGCCACCAGCATCAACATCCTCTACCGCGACACGGTGACCAAGCTCGGCCTCAAGGCCGAGGACCTGCAGCCAACCCGGACAGTCTTCCACGACATCATACCCGGCCTTTCCTGCTTGCCCATCGGCCAGGTCCAGCTCGATGTCCTGTTCGGCGACAACAGCCACGTCCGACGTGAACCAATCTGGTTCGAGGTGGTGGACCTGTCCAGCGCATATCATGCATTGCTGGGCCGGCCCACGCTCGCCATGTTCATGGTGGTTCCCCACTACGCGTACCTGAAGATGAAGATGCTAGGACCCAAGGGCCTCATTACCATCACCGGCGACTACTGTAAGTCTATGGAGTGCGCCCGAGATGTCGCCAAGTTGGCCGAGTCGCTGGTCATTGCCGAGGAGTGGCGCCAGCTCGACCAGATCATCGCCCTGGCAGGCGAGGCCTCTGATGCGTCAATCCCGACCTCGGACCCGGACGACGAGGCTGCCTTCAAGCCCTCCAAGGAGACCAAGAAAGTGAAGCTCAACCCTGAAGATCCTAGCTGCAGCAAGTACGTTGTCGTAGGCGCCCACCTCGACAGCAAATAGGAAGGCGAGCTCGTCGACTTCCTTCGTGAGAATCGGGATATCTTCGCATGGACCCCCAAGGACATGCCGGGTATCCCGAGGAAGTACGACGAGCACAAACTTCACGTCCGCAAGGACGCCAAGCCTGTCCGTCAACCCCTCCGACGATTTTCTGAAGAGAAGAGAAGAATCATTGGTGAAGAGGTCGCCAAGCTTTTGGCGGCCGGCTTCATAATGGAAGTGTTTCACCCCGAGTGGCTGGCCAATCCAGTCCTCGTCCTGAAGAAGAACAAGACCTGGAGCATGTGTATCTACTACACCTGCCTTAACAAGGCCTGTCCCAAGGATCCGTTCGCCCTCCCATGGATCGACCAAGTCATCGACTCGACCGCCGAGTGTGAGCTCCTGTCCTTCCTGGACGCTTACTCCGGCTATCACCAGATCAAGCTGGACCCGGCCAATGCCCTGAAGACGTCCTTCATCACGCCCTTTGGGGCGTATTGCTACATCACTATGTTGTTCGGATTGAAGAACACCGGCACCACCTTCCAACGCTGCATGCAGAAATGCCTGCTGCCACAACTTGGCCGCAACATCCACATGTACGTGGACGACATCATTGTGAAGACCAAGCAGCACCTCACGCTCCTCGACGATTTGAAGGAAACATTCGCCAACCTTCGCGAATACAAGGTCAAGCTCAACCCGGAAAAGTGCGTCTTCGGCGTCCCGGTCGGAAAGTTGCTCGGCTTCCTCGTCTCGGAACGTGGCATTGAGGCAAACCCGGAGAAGATCAAGGCCATCGAGCGCATGCGCAAGCCGGCTCGGTTGTGCGACATTCAGAAGTTCACCGGGTGCTTGGCCTCGGTCAGCCGGTTCCTAAGCCGGCTGGGCGAGAGGGCGCTCCCCCTGTACCAACTGATGAAGAAGACAAGCCCGTTCGAGTGGAACGGGAAGGCAGACAAGGCCTTCCCAGACCTCAAGCGCATGCTCTCCACCGCACCAGTCCTGGCCGCGCCAACCGACAAGGAGCCGTTGTTGCTCTACATAGCCGCGACCTTGCGGGCGGTCAGCACGGTGCTGGTGGTCGAGCAACCAAAGAAGGGCAAGATCCAAGCCGTCCAGCGACCAGTCTACTACCTGAGCGAGGTGCCCTCCTTTTCCAAGCAGAACTACCCACATTACCAGAAGATGTGTTGCGGTGTGTACGTCACTGCCAAGAAGCTGAGGCAGTATTTCCAAGAGCACGTCGTCACCTTCATCGGCACAGCGCCTATCGGAGAAATCATCGGGTGCCAAGACTCCTCTGGCCGGGTCGCCAAGTGGGCGATCCAGCTAGCCGGCCCACACCATCCTCTACGAGCCCCGCACCACGATCAAGTCTCAAGCCCTAGCCGATTTCCTCGTCAACTGGACCGAGACCCAGTACTTGCCGCCGCCTCTCGACTCGACGCACTGGCGCATGCACTTTGACGGGTCCAAGATGCAACTCGGCTTGCGGGTCGGCATCATACTGTCATCTCCGAAGGGCGACCGGCTCTGCTACGTGCTCCAGATCCACTTTGCCGCCTCCAACAACGTCGCCGAATATGAAGCCCTTGTGCACGACCTCCGGCTTGCCAAGGAACTCGGCATCCGGCGCATCCTGTGCTATAGCGACTCGGACCTGGTGGTGCAGCAGTGCTCCGGCCGATGGGACGCCCGCGACTCCAACATGGCAAGCTACCGCTTCCTCGTCCAGAAGCTATCCGGATCCTTCGAGGGTTGCGAGTTCCTCCACGTCCCACACGCGGAGAACGAAGCAGCCGACACGCTCACCAAGATCGCCTCGTCATGACAAGCCATCCCGTCCGGCGTCTCCCTCGAGCACCTGCACAAGCCGTCCGTCAAGCCATCGCCGGACTCCGAGTCTATTCATGTTCCAGACGACCCAGCCGCACCCCAAGTTGGCCTGGGGACTGCTGAACCCGGCCCGGGGGCTGCTCAGCTCAACCCGGCCACCATCATCCCGGACCCGGCCGTCACCATCCCCGACCCGGGGGCTGCTAAACCTGGCTCGGGGGCTGCTGACCCAGAACCCACCCCGGTGGCCGTCTTCGCAGTGGTTGCAGCTCCATCTTGGGCCCTCCCAATATTAGAATTTCTGGAGAACGGGGTTCTCCCCATGGACGAGGCCGAAGCTCGGAAAATTCAGCGTAGGGCATCCGCCTACAGCATCATCAACAACGAGCTCGTCAAACGCAGCTCTATCGGCGTGTTCCAGCGCTGCGTCGAGCAGGATCGCGGCATCGACATCCTCCTCGACATTCACCAGCGTGAGTGCGGGCACCATGCCGCATCACGATCCTTGGTGGCCAAGGCGTTCCTCCATAGTTTCTATTGGCCCACGGCCCTCGAAGACGCTGAGTCGCTCGTTCTCAAATGTGAAGGGTGCCAACGCTTCAGCAAACGCAGCCACCAGCCGGCGTCAGCACTCCGCACCATACCGATCGCCTGGCCCTTCGCAGTCTAGGGGCTCGACATGGTGGGACCCTTCAAAACTGCTCGAGGCGGCATGACGCACTTACTAGTGGCAGTAGACAAATTTACCTAGTGGATCGAGGCAAGACCTATCAACAAACTGGACGGGCCAACAGCCGCCCGGTTCATCAAGGACATAGCGATGCACTACGGCATGCCGAATAGCATCATCACCAACAACGGCACCAACTTCGCCAAGGGCGCGCTTGAGCAATACTGCTCCGTCTCCGGCATCCGCCTCGACCTGGCCTCCGTGGCACATCTGCAGTCCAACGGGAAGGTCGAGCGGGCCAACGGACTCATCCTGTCCGGCATCAAGTCGCGACTCGTCGAGCCACTTATCCGCTCACCCGGCAGCTGGCTTGACGAGTTGCCAGCAGTACTCTGGAGTCTGTGCACCACGCTGAACCGGTCGACCGGGTTCACCTCGTTCTTCCTTGTTTATGGAGCTGAAGCCGTCATCCCGACCGACGTCGAGTTCAACTCGCCGCGTGTCGTGATGTACACTGTCGGATTTGGGTTCTGGCAGACCCTTGAGGTTCAAAATCTAGGGTGCGCGCGAAGATCTCTCTCCTACCAACTCACGTCTCGAAGCCTCGCAAGGAATCTAAGCTAGAAAGATGAACACACAGGGGACACGAGGTTTATACTGGTTCAGGCCACCATTGTGGTGTAATACCCTACTCCAGTGTGTGGTGTGGTGGATTGCCTCAGGGGCTGATGAAGAACAATACAAGGGGAGAACAGCCTCGTGAGGGATGTTCTTGAGCTGGTGTGATGAACTGCTTGGGTGAGCTCAATCGCTTCTCTCCCTCTAGTCTACCCAAAATCTCTCCCCCTACTTTGTGGTGGCTAGCTCTATTTATAGAGGCCCTGGGCCTCTTCCCAAATAATGAGCGGGAAGGGCGCCAAAAATTGGCCATTTTGAAGGGGAACATCTAGTACACTTATCCTGACCAAAGTTGGTCTTCGACTGCCAAAGACTCTGACGGTGACGCCTGTAAGTGCATCTAGTGCCACCCCTAGTTGGTTTTGGAGTATAGACAACAAAGTTGGTTGAGGGACTAATGCGTTTCTAGAATTGCAGGATAACGCAGGTAGTGTCCCTCATTGATTCGGTTTGCCTACCGGAGATGACCCCTAAAAATGTATGAAGACATTGACGACAATGGTGGTATGTGAAGATATACACATTGAAGACTATGACATGAGAAGACAATGAGTGAAGACTATGGAGCACGAAGACTGTGTTGTTTCATTGTTTCCTTTTCTTCTTTGTTGAGTCATAGGAACCACTGTACTGTTAAGTGGGGTCCAAGTGAACAAAGTCAGAATGACTGAAGTGATGCTCAACCCAAATCCTATGTCTTCAAGAGAAGACAATGTGAGCAAATCTTATCCAGAGCTGGATGAGTCAGCTTTGCTTGTAGCCCAAGTAAATCAGGTCGGGTTGCCTTGTGGCTATAAATAGCCCACCCCCTACACCATAAATTGGTGGCTGCTCAGAGTTAGTTTACGGCTTTTGTTGTTTGAGAGCAACCCACCTCAAAGCCTTTGAGAGAGAGAAATCCTTGCGAGGACAAAGCCCAAACACCCACAGCCAAAGAGTGTTAGGCATCACTGAAGTCTTTCTGTCTGTGTGACCTGAAGACTTATTACACTTGAGGACTGTGTATCCTCCAGCCGGTTAGGCGTCGTGTTCTGAGCATCCAAGAGTCATTATGGATCGCCGGTGAACGAAGTCTGTGAAGGTTCGGAAGTCTACCTTGAAGACTTACCAGAGTGATTGGGCGAGGACTGTGTGTCCTTAGCTCAAGGGGAATAAGGTGAAGACGCGGTCTTCTGAGTTGAATCTCAGCCTCCCTAACCAGATGTACAGTTGTCACAACAACTGGAACTGGTCCAACAAATCATGTGTCTTCAACAAGTGACTGGTTCTATCCTCTAACTCCCCTTACCTTAAGTTTGTCTTCGTGAAGTCATTGCCTGTTTGTCATACCTGTTTGACTTCATTGCTTGACTGCTATCGTTGATTGGCTTCATACTATCTTCCATCGCGATCCTTACTAAGCTGCTATTAGTCTTTGTACTCTCACATTATTGCATACTTGACTATGGCTTGCTTGTTGTAGTTTATCTTCCGCTGCATATCAATTAGGTCATTTCTATTGTTTGTCTTTGAAACTTCCACATTTTGAAGACTTTGACAAAAATCACCTATTCACCCCCCCTCTAGTCGATAACTAGCACTTTCAATTGGTATCAGAGCAAGGTACTCCCTTGTTCTGTGTGATTCGGTTTAACCACCTGGAGTTTAGCTATGTCGACTGCAGGGATAATCAAAGTCTCCGCTACTTGTCCCATGTTCAATGGAACTGAATATCCCTACTGGAAGAATAAGATGCGCATGCATCTTGAAGCCATTGATGTCGACCTTTGGTATGTCGTCAAGAACGGCGTTCCCAAAACTAGTGAAGGTGTCACCCCTACTGATGTCAAGAAGTTCATTCAACTGGACTCCACTGCAAAGAACATCATCGGTGGTCATCTGACCAAAGGACAGTATGGCCGTGTGAGTGCTCTGGAAACGTCAAAGCTAGTCTGGGATTGGCTATCCAAGGTCAACGAAGGCGTCTCTACACAGAAAGACCAAAGGATCAGTGTTCTTCGCAACCTCTTCAACCGCTTCAAGAGAAACGACAATGAAAATGTCCAGCTCATGTTTAATCGCCTCACCGACATCACAAATGAGCTTCAGGCTCTCGGTGCCATTGAGATTACCAAGCATGAAATCGTCAAGACACTACTGAGATCTCTTGACAGCTCCTTTGACACCCTTGCCCTCATGATACAAGAACGCCCTGACTTCAATACACTCGATCCGTCTTATATACTTGAGAGGCTCAACACACATGAGTTCCAGCTTTCTGAGAAAAGAGATATCTATGGTCCCAACTATGGCCGAACTCGCGCTTTGAAGGCAAAAGTTGTTTCCTCATCTAAAGAAGAATCTGACTGCGGTTTTGATGATCCTGTAGACATTGGAAAGGAACTTGCTATGCTTGTGAAGAAGTTCTAGAAGTTCACCAAGAAGAAGGGCTTCAGAAAGTCTTCACGATCTAGCTCAAGAAATGATGAAGCTTCCACTCATGACAACAAGAAGAGAACATGTCACAAGTGCAAGAAACCTGGACACTATATCTCTGAGTGTCCACAGTGGGACAATGAGAAGAAGAAGAAGAAGAGCAAGGAATATGATTCTGATGACAAGAAGAAGAAGAAATCCTCAAAGTCTTCTTCAAAGTCCTCGTCAAGGTCTTCATCTCATAAGAAGAGCTCATCAGGCAAGGCTCATGCTTTTGTTGGCAAGGAAATGGATTCAGAGGAGGAGTCTGCTTCTGAGGAGGCAGAGGTGGAGTCTGAAGAAGAGTCCGACCCTGGTGTTGCAAGTCTGGCTCTAGCCACAGCCTATGTTGCCAAGTCCATCTTCAACACTGAAGACAATGACTTCAACACCAACGTTGAAGCTGATGACATGGACGATCCTGCTCCCACCTACTGCTTCATGGCACGTGGTGCCAAGGTAAAACCACGTGATGCTTACTTTCAAACATCAAGTGAAGATGACTCTGATTGTGAATCCAAACCCAGCTACAAAACACTTGCTAAAATTGCTACTGAACAACAAAAGGCTATGGAACATACTCAAAAACTGTTAGACAAAAGCGATGACCTGTTGGACACGGAAATGACACGTTCACAGTCCTTAGTTGAAGACATAAAAAATCTTCATGCTAAGTACCAAGAACTTGAAAGTCTTCATGAGACGCTCTCAACCACTTATGAAAAGCTCTCCTATGATTATCTTCAAAGGAAGCAAGAGCTTGAGAAATTGAAAGCGGCTCATGAAGATCTTCAAAAGGAGAATGAGTCACTTCGCGCTCAATAGATCGGTTCCGCTCAGGATGGATTTGAACCACCATGTCTAAAATGCATTGAGCGTGATAACGGTACCTCTGTTGCTGAATGTTCCACTGCTGTTGCTGTTGCATTGTCTTCAACTACTAATGTGGAAACTAACCCCTCTACGGAGGATACCACTACTATTGCTGATGAAAATGCTAGGTTGAAGACATTGCTTGAAACAGGGATGTATAAAAGTCTGAAAGGACATCAGACACTTTGCGATGTCCTCAAAAAGCAGATTCCGAACTGGAACCCTAGGAAAGAGGGTGTCGGGTTCGAGAGGAAAATGAATGTTGATGGTTCCTACTGGAAGCCTGAGTAGTATCCCAAAACCACATGGGTTGCTGCAAAGGAACCTTCAGTGGATCCATCCACCTTATCTGGCTTTACCTGTGCTAATCCTATTATCATTGATGAATCCTTTGATGTAAACTATAAATTGTTCAAAAATCAGAATGGTGAAGTGTTTGCCAGGTATATTGGTACTAACTGCAGGAATGGACCACCTATGAAGAAGATCTGGGTTCCCAAAAGTTGTCTTGAGAATCTTCCAGTGAATGTCATCATGACACCACCAGGGAAGAAGACAAATCCCAGACCTAAGGCGTCATATGGTCCAAAGGCTTCATATAGGACTCACCTGAGTCACCCTAACGCCAATGTTTTGCAGGGAAATCATACTCAGACTTATGAATATGAGTGTGTGTCCTCAAACCGCTATGTTCATAGAACTAAGAACTTTTCTGCTTATTCATATGAGTATCATTCATCTCCTGCAAGGTTATTTGCTAGGGCTTCAAAGCCAAAGTTCTCAGATGCTGCACTTAGACACATTGCTTCTAAGCCACCCCTGAAGATGTGGGTGGTGAAGAAGAATTAACTCTCTTTTGCAAAATATGGTCTCCAGCCAGCAATCAAAGGCGTCCAATACTATTGCTGGGGACCTAAAACACATTAAGGGACGCATGATAAAATGACTTACTATGTATTTCACATATGAATCGCTTACCTGTCATACTGTGTGTTCTAACCTTGATCTAAGCTGTGATAATCCTTGTGTGCGTCAAATGCTTATGCTTCACAACATACCTTGTGAAGCCTATCCTCCTAACTGCACTGTAGGGTATGACACCTCGTGCTTCAGAATGGATTATGGACAGCGGATGCACTAATCATATGACTGGTGATCGAAGTCTTCTCATGGACTCAACCTTACGTCCATCCGACAAGAGTCGCATCACATTTGCTGACACTGGTAAAAGCAAGGTATTGGGTCTAGGTAGAGTTGCAATCTCAAAGGATCAACACATGGATAAAGTGATGCTTGTTGAATCCCTTGGGTTCAACTTAATGTCTATCTCAATGCTTTGTGACTTGAACATGATTGTGCTATTCGGAAAATATCGTTGCCTTGTACTAATGGAATCTGACAAGTCTCTAGGGTTTGAAGGGTATCGGAAAGATGATCTATACATGGTAGATTTCTCAGCAGGTCCACAGCTTGCCGTATGTCTTCTTGCAAAAGCTTCAGAATGCTGGCTCTGGCATCGGAGGCTGGGGCATGCTGGCATGAGGAACTTACACACACTCGTCAAGAAGAAGCATGTCATAGGCATCGAGGGTGTCAAGTTCAAGAAAGATCATTTGTGTGGTGCCTGCGAAGCTGGAAAGATGACTATGGCAAAGCACCCCTCGAAGACAATCATGACGACATCTCAACCCTTCAAGCTGTTACACATGGACTTATTTGGCCCTACTCACTACTCTACCCTCACAACAACAGCTTGCCTCTATGGCTTCGTCATTGTTGATGACTACTCAATATATACATGGGTGCACATAATTCTCTACAAGACTGAAGTACAAGATGTCTTCAGACGCTTCGCCAATTGAGCCATGAACAATTATGGCGTCAAGATCAAGCATATCAGAAGTGATAACGGCACTGAATTCAAGAACACCGGGCTTGATCTTTATCTGGATACAATGGGAATCACTCATGAGTTTTCTGCTCCATACACACCTCAACAAAATGGCATTGTAGAGCGCAAGAACAGAACCCTCATTGAGATGGCTCGAACAATGCTCGACGAGTACAAGACACCAAGAAAGTTCTGGCCTGAAGCTATTGATATAACATGTCACATCATCAACCGTGTTCACATCCACAAGCTTCTGAGCAAAACATCCTATGAGCTCCTTACTAGCAAGAAGCCAAATGTCAGCTACTTCAGAGTCTTTGGTGCTAGGTGCTGGATCAAGGATCCCCATCACAAGTCAAAACTTGCACCTAAAGCTCACGAAGGCTTCATGCTCGGTTATGGAAAGGACTCGCACTCTTACAGAGTCTTCAACCTCTATTACTACAAAATCGTTGAAACTGTGGACATGCGATTTGATGAAACCAATGGTTCACAAAGAGAGCTTCTGCCAAGTACACTTGATGAAGCTCCGTCCAGCGAATAAATCAAGCTGATGGGAACAGGTGAAATCATGCCCTCCGAAGCACAGCCTGAAGAGGAACTTATCATTTCTGCACCAAACCAACCTGAAGACAATGCTCAGACTGAAGACAATCGTCCCAATGATGACAATGATCAGCAAGAGAAAGGTCTTTGTCCAGTTCATCCTCGTGTGGCTAATGAAGTACAAATTGAGAAGATAATTGATAGCATCAATGCGCCTGGTCAACTTACTCGCTCAAGAGCAACACAGTTAGCAAATTTCTGTGGGCATTCTTCATTTGTGTCAATATCAGAACCCAAGAAAGTTGCTGAAGCCTTTATGGAACCTGAATGGATTCAAGCCATGCAAGAAGAACTTCAACAGTTCAAGCTGAATAATGTTTGGGAACTTGTCAAGCGCCCTGACCCTCGCAAGCATAACATTATTGGCACAAAATGGATATATCGAAACAAGCAAGATGAGCATGGTCAAGTCATTAGAAACAAAGCATGTCTTGTGGCTCAAGGATATACTCAAGTTGAAGGAATTGACTTCGATGAAACATTTGCTCCTGTGGCTAGGCTTGAAGCTATTCGCATACTGCTAGCCTATGCAAACCACCATAACATCTTACTATATCAAATGGATGTGAAGAGTACATTCCTCAACAGCAAAATTGAAGAAGAAGTGTACGTTGCTCAACCACCTGGCTTTGAAGATCCAAAACATCCTGATATGGTGTACAAGTTAAACAAAGCACTGTATGGCCTCAAACAAGCTCCTCGCACTTGGTATGATATGATCAAAGACTTCCTGAAGATCAAAGGCTTCAAACCTGGATCCCTCGATCCCACACTCTTCACGAAGACATATGATGGTGAACTGTTTGTGTGCCAAATATATGTGGATGACATTATCTTCGGCTGCACCAACCAGAAGTATAGTGATGAGTTTGGATATATGATGCAAGAGCAATATCAGATGTCCATGATGGGTGAGCTGAAGTTCTTCCTTGGTCTTCAAATTCGTCAGCAAAGGAATGGCATCTTCATATCTCAAGAAAAATATCTCAAAGACTGTCTGAAGAAGTTTGGAATGCAAGATTGCAAAGGTTACACGACGCCAATGCCAGCAAAACACCATCTTGGTCCCGACGACAATGGTAAAGAGTTCGATCAAAAGGTATACTGCTCCATGATTGGTTCCTTACTTTACCTATGTGCATCTAGGCCAGATATTATGCTTAGTGTTTGCATGTGTGCTCGATTCCAAGCGGCACCAAAGGAATCGCATCACTTAGCTGTGAAGCGAATTCTTAGATATTTGGCTTACACCCCAGCACTCAGATTATGGTATCCAAAGGGCTCAATATTTGATCTGGTTGGATTCTCGGATGCTGATTATGCTGGAGACAAGGTTGATCGCAAGTCTACATCAGGCACATGTCACTTTCTGGGACGATCACTTGTCTGTTGGTCTTCAAAGAAGCAAAACTGTGTATCACTCTCAACTGCTGAATCTGAATACATTGCTGCTGGATCTTGCTGCGCTCAGCTTCTGTGGATGAAGCAAACTCTCAAGGACTATGGCATCAATCTGAAACAAGTACCTCTCTTCTGCGACAATGAAAGCGCTATCAAGATTGCCAACAATCCAGTCCAGCATTCGAAGACAAAGCACATTGAAATTCGTCATCACTTTCTCAGAGATCATGTCATGAAGAAAGATATTGACATCATTCACGTCAACACTGAAGAGCAACTGGCAGATATCTTCACAAAGCCCTTGGATGAGAAAAGGTTTTGCAAGTTACGGTGTGAGCTAAATATCTTGGAATCCTCAAATGTCCTGTGATCAGGCACACATCCTAACACTTATGCATGTTGATGACTTACATGTGCAACACACGAAGTAAAGTACATCTTCAATCAACGAAGACTTACATTCTGAGTGTGAATACATTAATGTGGAATTTGACTTCGGAGCACCACGATAATTGTGCGCCGTGTCTGGGTCTAATACTTCCTATACGGTGGGTAATGCCACCACCAAATTTCTTGGTTTGAAGTGTTTCACTCATGGCGTTATTGTTGCAATATCTTCGCATTTGGTTTGTCTTCAACTTTCAACTTATCTTCATGATTTACTTCACTATGTCGATTTGATTGCTTTCTCATATATATATGCTAGTACTCTGTCCTCTACAGCATTCACTTATAGCTATGTCTTCCTTGTTGAATCTTTTGAACTAAGTGAATGTGATCGGACCCTAATCTCTCTATGCTTACTAACTCAAAATCTATCTGTCCAAATCATATGCATTCTATTGAAACTGTCGAATGTCTTCTCTGCATCCTTGTCAGCAGAAGACACAGAGACAAACATCAAGTCTTTTTAAATGATTCATCATTATTGTTGAAATCCGGAGAAGCCGGAACAACCATCCGACAAACTTGGCGGGCGTGGGAACGTGGGACAACTCTGAATATGTTGCATGCTTGCCACGTGTCCCTCAGATGTGAACAGGCAGGGGCACCTGTGTAATTGCGCTATGCCGCACACCTTCTTATAAATAAGTGTCCCCTGCGGTCAAGAAAAGCTTGTTCCACCTCTCCACCTCGTCAAAACCCTAGCGCCACCGCTAGCTCGCGACGATGCCGGCGACGAAGCACTTAGCTGCCGCGACTTCTCCGACGCCGTCCTCACGCTGGCCGCGGACATCATCCTCTCCGCCGCCGCCGTAGGTGTCCTCCGTCTCCAAGTAAGGGCACGGTGGATTGAACTGCTCGTCTCCTATTCATCCCATCTAGCAGTTCTTCGTGTGGTAAATATAACTCTATTTTTACCATCTTTTTGATCCTCAATGATCATTTACCAAAATTGGTTTCTGCCTATACGATGTTAGATCTATTCTGTCTGCACCTCATACTGCCTAGTATATTCACTTAAGCTTCATATCTAGTTAGATTCCTCACTTGTACTTATTCACGGATTCGTACAAATCTGGAACCAACTCTCAACATATAAGTGAATGTCTTCGCATCATGAGGTCAATGTCTTCAAACTGATTTATCTTCAAATCTTCTGAGAATGCATATGACCTCTTCCCCTTCCCTCGCATCTCTAATGTTGTCACAGGTACATGTCCGTGGGAGAATCCCTTGGTTCTCATAGTCTGCATTCATTTGCAGAATTCCTACAGCAACACATTAACTCTCCTGAAGCTAGTTCCTGTTTGACCAGCAAGCGAAAGCCCTTGAAGCCTTTGAATGTATTGAAGCCATTCAGTTTGAAGTTGATGGCTACAAAGAAATCAGTAAGGAAGGTGGCAGACAGCGTCGAGGGGGAACATCAAAAGATTTGACTGATGACCTCGCAGAAATTTACAAGACAGATCCTAAAGAGGATTATAATCAGCGCAAGACCCGAATCCAATGGATTCGACGATATTGGGCTGAACAATGGTTCAAGTACAAGTTCGTGACCCAGGAATATGTGAGAAGAATGCTATCAAAAGTCCTTGGGGTGATATTCTCTATTGAGGCCTTCCACCCAAGAACAGAGCTGAAGCTGTTGCACAGGATTTCTATCCTTGTATGGTCCGTGGACCTCAGCCTAAAAATGCCGACCCATCATCACTGCTCTGGTGTCGTGACGATAATCTCTTCAAGCGCAACTTCCAGCACGCAAAGGCATCGGCCAAGGAAAACAAGAAGTCATTGGGATTAGACTTCAACCCTGGTCCCTCTGCTCCCCGTGCTGACGGCTCATGTGATGCAGAACCCAATGTCATCGGCCCCTTTTCAAACCTTGATGGCCTCATCACATACATCTTGGTCCAGGGTGCTAGAGTAGATCATTCTGATAATGATGCTGATACTGATGAAGCCCCAGCTCCTCCTCCAAGGCCGCAGAAGCCAAAGAAAACTAAGGCTTCACAATCAGCTGCACCTCCAAAAGCTTCACGTGTGAAGCCACTGGCCACTGCACCTCCTGAAGACAGTGTGCAGTCTGAAGATCTTTCATGCATCTCCAAGAAGATGGAGAAGAAAAAGAAAATTGTCAAGAATACTGATCAGACATTGACTCCTGCTGCCATTCTGCGTGAAGAGCACATTGATCTGTCTAGCGATGACGATCTTGCAGATGATGCTCTTGAGCAACTGATCAAGAGCAAGGAAGAAGCAGAGATCTTCAATAATTTGCCTCTCTTTGACGTGGCAATCATCCATAACTTCATTGATGAGTGGTTTGACACACAAAATCTCAGCTTTGATTATTTGCAACTTCCCATTGGCCTCAGCGTCTCCTTCAATAGCGCTATTGCTTCTGAGCTAGCTATTGCTCAGCGCATCGTCGAACTGAAGCACAAGATTGACTATGAAAAGGCTCAGTTCAAGAAGCATGTGGCCACACTCAGCATGCAAGATGTCAAAAACTTCAAGATCATGCTGCACGAGCTCAAAGAAGCCTTTCACAAGAAGCGTGAAGAATCTCGAGTCTCTCGAGAGCGCATGAAGAATCTGGCTGACAAGTGTGTGCTAGCCTACAATGAGGCTGAGAAGCGCAAGGCTCTTGGTCGTCCTGGCATCAACCCCAGGATGGCTGCAAAGAAGAAGAAGCTATCAACTGTCCAACCTGCACCTTCGAGGCGGGATGAACCTCGCATAGTCTTCCCAAGCAGCATGACTGGCTCGAGGCCAAAGGCCATGTCAACCGCTTCAGAACAGAAGAAGACGAGGGCTGCAGAAGCTGAAGCCAGAAAAAGGAAAACCTCAAAAGCCTCTGATGCTGCTCCCTCCAAGAAGAGGCGCAAGATCAAGAAGAATCGGGCTACTCCCACAGAGCCCTTAGTTGTTGAACCTATCTCAGTGGTTCGCCCTGCATCTGAACACCAAGAACGACGGATGATTGTTCATGAGCCTACTTCCACAGAGGCTTATGAAGCTGAAGACATTCCAGCAGTTGATACCATCACTGCTGAAGACATTGGTCACCATGACAATGTTGAAGATGATGGCGTTCGTCCTCAAATCGAGCACAACTTGGTATCATCGCCTGTTCTCACAAACAGCGAAATCATCAGCATTGGTCGTCCTCTGACGCTAATTGCTCAAGATGCATCATGGGCTGATCGCCCACAACAACAAGACTCCCCCAGTACTCCCCAACAACAACAAGTCACACCACCTGTGCAAGTTGAAGAGGATGAGGCCCAGCCAACTCCATCTCCAAAGGCATCGCCTGTATTACAAAGGCTTCGCAAAGGGCCAAGGCCTCAAGCCCCTCTTCGAGTGTTCCAGAAGGAGAAGAGCACCACCAATCTATTGCACATCAAGTGTTTCCAGATGCCACTCCAACTGTGAATACCTCCGTGTCTAAAGCCAAAGCTGCTGAAGACAATCTGGCTGCATCAACCGATGACGAACAAGAAGAAGGACGTGTCCCTACTCCCCCCATTACTAAAGAAGTTGTTCCTGAAGTGAACGTGCCAGTGCCAGACCCACCAGCTCATCAAGTGGAGGTTGAAAATCTTGAGGCTGTCCCCACCAACACAAATGAAGCCCCTGACGTTGTCATGACTGAAGCTAGTGTGGAGCCTGCACCAACCAATATGCCAGAAGCCAATGCTTCAACTGCTCCTGAAGCTTCTGTTGTGCAGCCTGAAGCCATTGTTATTGCCACTGCTCCTGTTACGCCACCAAGGCCCCATACAATTGAGCAAGCATACAGCCATGGCTAGCTAATCACTGTCAGATGGCCCGTTTTGGTTCCTCCGCCTCATGTCTCTGGTCCTCAGTTTGATTATCACATTGAGCATAGGCCTCAGGTCCAGAAACCAAAGCCAAGACTGCCAAGGTTTCCAGGTACTGCCACTTCTACCGGGTCCTTCAATGCAAATGGCTTCAAAAGCCACAACACCTTCTTTGACAGCGCAAAGAACCCCTACTCAAGGCCAAGAATATCATCTGATCGTTTCTGGAGTCATCAGCAGCGAAGCTATTACTCATGCGTTCTGTATGATCAAGGGCGCATTTTCCCTCATATGCGCCTCAACACTGAAGCCATTGCAGGACTGCCATGCTTAGAAGAAGCACTTGACTGCTTTCGTGATGCAGGTCTGCTCAGCTTTGTGACAGACAAAGAACATTGGAATGAGGAACTTCTGCTTCAATTCTATGCTACCCTCCACATTCGCGGCTACAATAGGGATACAAAAACATGGGTTCTCGAGTGGATGACAGGAAATGTTCATCATGAAGCCAAAGCTCTTGACATCATTGAGCTTATAGGGTTATCCACTCCCGGAGAGCTGTACGAACCTGGTTGTCAACACCACCGCAATGCACTGGAGAGCATCTTCCATAAGCCAGAACCCAACATGAGCCAGATGTTGAGCATGATGAAGCCATTGCCACATGACGCTGAATACCCAAAGGAGTTCTTTGTTGATGACCTTGAGTATCTGCCGTGCATAATATATCACATCATAAGGCGGACTCTATGGCCTATCAAAGGGCATTCATCAGCTGCAAAACTTGAAGGAGCCATGAAGACACTGGTCTTTTACATCCTCAATGGCATCAGCTTCAATGCACAAGATTTCTTCCTCCGGCAACTGGCTGCATCTGGATCTGACCTTTTTGGTCTGAAATTCTATGCTCCATGGGTCATGCGCCTCATCAAGCTACACTTTGCTATCAACTATCAGCCCTCTGCTCGCAATCATGTGATCTTTCTACCAGAGGTTGATATGTCAGTTGAAGCCATATACCCTGAGCCTGCCAAGAAGCCTCTTTGTCTTCAAAATGCTGACCACCAAAGCTTCACTCAGCCTATGGAAGGAGTCCAAGCTGTAACTCGTGTCTATCCGATGGCTGGAAACACTCGTCTGCCTCATCGTGCACCAACTGAAGCTACTGAGAGCATAATTGCTCAAAGGCCAAAGAAGCGCTCTCGGGTCCTAAATGACCGAGTACTTCTTGTGGCACTGCATCAGAAACAAGACAAGCATCACTTTTGGCTCAAGCGACAGATGCAAAGCCTCTTGGTGGACGTAAATCGCATTCGAAATCTTGCCACCAAGAATGCGTTTGTCACTCACGAAACTTGTCGGCGATCATGGAAGAGTTTGACATTGCTCAGTGCTGAAGCAGATCTTCAAGACGATGGCTTCACTGAAAGATTCAAGTTTGACTCCACTCCTCCACGGAATGCTGTCCTACGTCGAACTCCATCCCTTGAAGACTCTAACTATTCTTCCTCCGCGGCAACTCTGAATGCCAACGTGATCGATGATGAAGACGATGCTACTTCACCACCCCCTACTTCTGCACACATCAACACTGCACCAAGTTCGTCTGCACCGCCAACCAACAACGACAACCCTGCTGCTTCACCTACTCCT
This sequence comes from Triticum aestivum, assembly GCF_018294505.1. Classification (NCBI taxonomy): domain Eukaryota; kingdom Viridiplantae; phylum Streptophyta; class Magnoliopsida; order Poales; family Poaceae; genus Triticum; species Triticum aestivum. Next base: position 629,673,675 of record NC_057798.1, read on the forward strand.
CATGAGGACAAGTAGATGCTCTATGTCTTCAAACCTTTTTGGTCATTACTGACAAAAGGGGGAGAAGCATATGAGTTTGATAGTCTTCAAACGGGTTCATATGGGCGGTTGCTTTATATTTTTCCTAGTGGTTACAACCCTTGCTTTTGATACATTTCGTTCATTGAGTTGTAACACTTAAACTCGATGGTCATCTGCTACTTATTTTCTCTTTCATGTGCGATGATAACTTCCGCACTTAGATCATTCTGCAGACGTCCATTTTCCATTATGCATGTCATTCTTTAAGTTATATCATTTCATGCATGATGAATTATCTTCATAAGTTGAAGAGGATCTCCACAAGTACAACCTGCCATGTGCATTTGCATTCCAAAAGCAAATTACTTATATGCACATCTTCAGGGGGAGCCCTTGCCACTTATGAAGACAATACCCTATCCTTTACAATTTCACATACTTCATTCCCGTTGAAAACTTCAACCAGTTTGTCATCAATCGCCAAAAAGGGGGAGATTGTAAGTGCATCTAGTGCCACCCCTAGTTTATTTGGAGTATTGACGACAAAGTTGGTTGAGGGACTAATGCGTTTGTGAGAATTGCAGGATAACGGAGGTAGTGTCCCTCATTGATTCGGTTTGCCTACCGGAGATGACCCCTAAAAATGTATGAAGACATTGACGACAATGGTGGTATGTGAAGATATACACATTGAAGACTATGACATGAGAAGACAATGAGTGAAGACTATGGAGCGCGAAGACTGTGTTGTTTCGTTGTTTCCTTTTCTTCTTTGTTGAGTCATAGGAACCACCGTACTGTTAAGTGGGGTCCAACTGAACAAAGTCAGAATGACTGAAGTGATGCTCAACCCAAATCCTATGTCTTCGAGCGAAGACAATGTGAGCAAATCTTATCCAGAGCTGGATGAGTCATCTTTGCTTGTAGCCCAAGTAAAGTTGCCGTGTGTGTTTGAAATCTGACCGTTGGAACACGTGTCAGTTCCTTAGTGACCCAGGGTCATTTCGGACATATCAGGTCGGGTTGCCTTGTGGCTATAAATAGCCCACCCCCTACACCATAAATTGGTGGCTGATTAGAGATAGTTTACGGCTTTTGTCGTTTGAGAGCAACCCACCTCAAAGCCTTTGAGAGAGAGAAATCCTTGCGAGGACAAAGCCCAAACACCCAGAGCCAAAGAGTGTTAGGCATCACTTAAGTCTTTCTGTCTGTGTGACCTGAAGACTTATTACACTTGAGGACTGTGTATCCTCCAGCCGGTTAGGCGTCGCGTTCTGAGCATCCAAGAATCATTATGGATCGCCGGTGAACGAAGTCTGTGAAGGTTCGGAAGTCTACCTTGAAGACTTACTAGAGTGATTGGGCGAGGATTGTGTGTCCTTAGCTCAAGGGGAATAAGGTGAAGACGCGGTCTTCTGAGTTGAATCTCAGCCTCCCTAACCAGATGTACAGTTGTCACAGCAACTGGAACTGGTCAAACAAATCATGTGTCTTCAACAAGTGACTGGTTCTATCCTCTAACTCCCCTTACCTTAAGTTTGTCTTCGTGAAGTCATTGCCTGTTTGTCATACCTGTTTGACTTCATTTCTTGACTGCTATCGTTGATTGGCTTCATACTATCTTCCATCCTGATCCTTACTACCAAGCTTCTATTAGTCTTTGTACTCTCACATTATTGCATACTTGACTATGGCTTGCTTGTTGTAGTTTATCTTCCGCTGCATATCAATTAGGTCATTACTATTGTTTGTCTTCGAAACTTCCACGTTTTGAAGACTTTGATAAAAATCGCCTATTCACCCCCCCTCTAGTCGATAACTAGCACTTTCAACGCCGTCCTGGGCTCCACGGTGACCTCCATCCTGCCGCTCCGCTGGTCTTGGTCTCGTTACACCGAAACGGTAACCTTTGCCTGATGCCTTGGCCTGTGCTTGCCCCTTTGCACCGAAGAGGAAACAAGGACATTGCACAGGCCGGCGCCCGCCTGGCGCCTGCCTGGTCTCGATCGTCATGGCTTGCATCACGGGCACCTCGCGAGGTACCCTGGCTTGATCTCTCTGCCTCCTCGCGAGCCCGCCTGATGAGGCTGCTCCTGAGGAACCTTCCTGTCGTCCGCCCCGCGAGGCTTGGCCCCTCGCGAGGGTCTTGAGCTTGAGCTGATGAAGGTGGGCTGCACTGGACCTCTGCTTGAGCCATGTCGTAGGCCGCAGGCAGGCAAGTCTGGGGACCCCCGTTTCCAGAACACCGACAGTAGCCCCCGGGCCCAAGGCGTGCCCGGACTTGGCTTAGCAGAGAAGCGAAGGGGCAAGTGCGAAGCGCCGCGGGCCCCAATAGCCTGCGGCTATGGGCGCCGCATGGCGATTGATTGGACGTGGGCGTCTCCGCTTCCCCACGACGCATCGGCAACTGCACGACTTGACAAGTCCCTGCATGCAAAAATGGGTCATGATTACCTGAGATCGTGGTGACCGACGGTTGGCCTCCTCCGGACTATAAGTACGGGCGGGCGAGAGCCCCCGCTGTCCATCCCTTCCTGTTACTCGCTTTCTTCTTCACCTCTCCCCCTTGGATCGTCAGGCCTCATGGTGCCCACGAAGAGGTCTTCGGCCACGGAGAAGGGGAAGGCCCGCCGGGAGGGGCCTGACTCTCCCCCAGCCAAGCGCGGCCGGGGCTGCCCCCGCAAGCATCCCGCGAATCCCGCGGAAACTGCCCGAGGCTTCGGTGGAGACCACTTGATCGGTGGGGGGAGATGCACTGTGGCCTCCCCCGCCCTCGGTTCCATTCTGCGGAGGTGCTACCGGAGTTTGTCGTCTGGTCGGAGGATCCGTCCGGTACTTGGCTTCAGCTCCCTCGCTTCTTCGCTGGCGAGCTGCCAGCTGGTGCCACGAGCGGGCTCTGGCTCCAGGCAGACGGTTGCTGCAGCAGGGCCTCTTGGGTTGAGGTGGAAGTTTCCGTGCCCGGGAACATGGCATTGACCCACGGTTGGCAGACGTTTGCCCGCGCGCATGGTCTTGGCCAGTAATGCACTCTCCACTTCAAGTTTGATGGCGATGCCACCCTCTTCGTGGGGGTGTTCGGAGGAGATGGCCGCCGCACTGGGTGCTGCTCTGAAGGTGATGACGGCGGCCGCCCGCTCATTCTTGGCGATGGTGGCGGTGAAGACGAGGTCGGGCATGCGCCCGGCAGCACCCGCAGCTCTTCAAGCTTCGACGACTCCCCTTCTGACGGCAGCTCCTCCAGCGGCGGCCGTGATCAGCCACTGCGCTGTCGCGCTCGCTTCGAGGGGGAGGTGGATCGTCCCACCGCCGCGCCCGGGTGAAGCGTGCAGAGGAGGCCGCTTGAGCTCTGGAAGATGACACAGATCTCCTTCTTCGTGCTGTAGACGGTCGAGCTACCTATTTTGTTTCACCTGCATAGAGAGAAGTATGGAGCCCTGCGGGGTCGTGCTAGACTTATTGCTTTTAATTATCATGATGTTCCTACTATTTCCATGCCATGCTATGGTGTTGTGTGCTCACGCGTAGGAACAACTTAGCTCGGTAGGAGAGATTCATTGCGGCGTCAACCTCGTGAGGCTTCGGTCGGAGTTTGTCATGGGTCTTTGAGGCCTGCAAGAAGGAACTTGCCGGAGGGTTAGGTCTCAGCCCCCGGTCGCGGGGGTGACGAGCTCGAGCCCGGCGCTCATGTCGTGATGCCCGTGGGGCATTGACTGGGAGGAGTGCTCCCGCAGTGAACCTAGGTCATGGAATCTCACAAAATTAAACCAGGCGATGCTCGCGAGGGTGCCCGCGTAGCCTCCCTCGCGAGGGTTGTGAAAAGGAAAGCAGATTGAAGTGAAGGGCAAAGACGGAAAACACGGGCTGGGCGCCACATAACACTAAAAGCAACTCCAACTAAAGCTTCAAAACAAAGAAGAACTAACCAACTGCAGAAAGCAAATGAAAAGCCGCGTCCGGCACCTAATCTAGTCTTCGACGTCTTCTCACCAGCGCGGAGCTAAGTGCTGCCACTGGGTGTGGGCGGGAGCCCCCGAGGCCCAGGGGCGGCACTCCAGAGACTCCGGGGCGTGTACAGCCCCACTCATTATTACGTGAGAGTGTCACGGGCGGTGAGCTTCACAGGCATTGGCCTTCTTCACAGGCACTAGGCCTTTTCTTGAAAGGGGGGAAGCGAGCTTCACAGGCATTGGCCTTCTTCACAAGCACCGGGCCTTTTCCCAAAGCGGCAAGCTTCACGGGCATTGGCCTTCTTCACAGGCTCCGGGCCTTTTCCCAAAGCGGCAAGCTTCATAGGCATTGGCCTTCTTCACAGGCATTGGCCTTCTTCACACGCTTCGGGCCTTTTCCATAGGCACAGGGCCTCGCTCAAGGGTAGAACCTCCGGAGGTGTTGAATGTTCCATGCGTTCGGAATGGGCACCCCCTCCTGGGTCTCCAAGCGTGCGGAGCCGGGCCTGGAAACATGAACAACCTTGAATGGACCCTCCCACATGGGAGAAAGCTTGTGCAGCCCCTCCCTGGAGAGAACCCGTCGGAGCACGAGGTCCCCTACCTCAAGTGTCCTGGGGGCGGATGGTGCGGCAGTGGTATCATCGCAGCACCTGTTGATATCCTGTCGCCCGTATGGCGTCCTGCTACGCCTCGTCGAACGCCACGACCCGCACGGAACGACGCCTGACCTCGTGAGGGAGGACGGCCTCAACTCCGTAGACGAGGAAGAACGGGGTTTCACCGGTCGGCTTGGTCGCGGTCGTGCGGATAGACCACAGCACATACTGGAGCTCGTCGTACCAGCCCCTGCCATAGGCCTCCATCTTCTTCTTGAAGGTCCTGGTTTTGAGGCCCCTCAGGACCTCCGTGTTGGCTCGCTCAGCCTGGCCGTTGCTCCGAGCGTGTGCTACCGAAGCGTAGCATATCTGCGTTCCAAGGTTAGCACAGTATGTTTTGAAGAGATTGCTGGTGAATTGCAAACCATTGTCGGTGATGATGCGGTTAGGCGCCCCGAATCGGCTCACGAGGCCCCTGATGAACTAGACTGCAGAGCCCGCTGGGATGGTGCGGACGGCTTCCACCTCAACCCACTTGGTGAACTTGTCCACAGCAATGTAGAGGTAGCGATAGCCCCCTGGCACCTGAGGGAATGGGCCCAGAATGTCCAGCCCCCAAACCGCGAATGGCCTTGCGAGGGGTATGGTCTGCAGGCCCTGCGACGGCTGATGGATCTGCTTGGCGTGGAATTGGCAGGCTTCACAAACCTTCACCAGCTCGACGATGTCATTGAGTGTCGTGGGCCAATAGAACCCGCTGTGGAACGCCTTGCCGACGAGGGTCCGTGATGATGAGTGGTGCCCACAGTCTCCATCGTGTATGTCTGCCAACAGCTCCTTCCCCTGCTCCCTGGAAATGTAGCGCAGGGACACGTCGTTTGGTCATTTTCGATAGAACTCTCCGTCTTGGATGCAGTAGGTCGAGCTCTCTGTCTTGGATGCACCGAAGGGGAAACAAGGACAATGCGCAGGTCGGCGCCCGCCTGGTCTCGATCGTCATGGCTTGCGTCACGGGCACCTCGCGAGTTACCCTGCCTTGATCTCTCTGCCTCATCGCGAGCCCACCTGATGAGGTTGCTCCTGAGGAAGGTTCCTGTCGTCTGCCCCGCAAGGCTTGGGCCCTCGCGAGGGTCTTGAGCTTGAGTTGATGAAGCTGGGCCGCACTGGGCCTCCGCTTGAGCCATGCCGCAGGCCGCAGGCAGGCAAGTCTTGGGACCCTCGTTCCCAGAACGCCGACATACACCGAAGCCGAAGCTAGAGAGGCATGCAAAGACGCCATCGACCTGCTCGAAGAAGCGCGCCTTCTGGCACTTAGCCGTTCGGCTATCTACCAGCAAGGCCTTAGGCACTACCACAGCAAGAAGATCAAGCCCCTCGCATTCCGCGAGGGCGACCTCGTCCTCCGACTCGTCCAAGAGCAGGCAGGCTAGCACAAGTTGTCCCCTCCATGGGAGGGCCCATTCATCGTGAGCAGGGCCTTGCGCGATCGCAACACCTAATACCTCATCGACGCGCGCAAGTCAAAGAAGTGCAAGAAGGACACCGCCGGTGAAGAAACGACTCGGCCGTGGAACGCAGAACTCCTACGTCTGTTTTACAGTTAGCTGCACGAGTGTATGTATTGTCGCCTTTTGTAAATGCATGAAACTACGGGGTCCCCGAACGAGACTCGGGGGCTGCCTTTTGTCGACCAATTTATTGCTTCCTTATTTTTTCTGCATCATTTCACCACTGAACCCGGCCACCGGTCCGACTCGCTCGACCCGGGGGCTCGGGGGCAGGCCAGCTCGGTCGCCACCCCGCCGCCTCACTTAGTGATTCCTGACAAAGTTGGGACGCCACGGCCCCCCACTTCGCCCTAAAACCGCATATCCAGCTTTGGCAGTCGGCGGGCAAGCACAATGGGCCAAAGCTCCTTTACGCTACATACACTAAGCCAAAGGCCGCCGGGTCGATCAACCCGGCCTGTTGCTCATCAGAAAAGTAGACGCACGGCCAGCTGCTCGCCAACCGGCTAAGCCAGATTGCCGCCAGCCGGCCCAGTGGGTGTTTCGCTCGCACTCAACACTTCTAAGGACCCAAATCCTGCGCGCTCCTCTCAAAGGATCGAACTCCTTGTCACGGACCGGAGCCTCGGCCGTCTGACTCACGGGGGGGGGGAGAGGGGGAAAACACGCATGAAATCGGTTCAGAAAAGAAGAAGGCAAAGAGTAAAAGAGCACTCACGACATTTACACATAAATACTTAAAGGCCCACGGCCCGAGTTCATTACACCCGAACAAACCCCCAGTGGGTGGATGGACCTGCTACTTAACAAAATTCTACTTAAGGTATCTCAGGCATCTCCAGCGCTGCGTCGTGACGTCGACGGCTCTCCCCTGGCGGCCTCCGGGTCCGGCGAGGCACCAGTGTCCTCCCCGGTGTTCGCATCACCGTAGATGCCTGTCTCCTCCGAGCTCCCCTCCGGATCGCGAAGAAGCAAGCCGTAGTCATCGCCGTCGACGACCCTGCTGTCTTCCATCCGCTCCGGATGGAACTCGTCGTGGAAGGCGAACTCGGCGATGTAGCTGGCCCGGGAGGCGATCCGGCCGGCTTGCTCCTGCAGCAACTCCTCCGAACCGGCGCGCTGGCCCATCAGCGCGTCCAGCTGAAGATCCGGATGCCAAGACAGCGCGAACTGATGCGCCATCTTAGCACCGGCACGGGCAGCGAAAACACGCCACTCTCCAAGCCGGTCCGGGCCCATCTCCAACCAACGTGCCAGGCGCGAGAAGCTGTGCAATGGGCGGAGTCCGGCCACTAGGTCGTCGTCATCGCGGTGCCAGCCTAGGACAGCCGCTCCATCTACGTCCCTAGGACCCGCAGGCGGGCCTCAGCAGCGGCAATGATCTCCGAGAAGGTCCAGGCCGTCCACGGATCCGTCCTAGACCCGACAACGCCGGTCGGGTCGTGCTGGTAGCGGACGGCTTCCTCCGCCAGTCGCTGCGTCTCCGGGAAGGCCCCTGCTGCAAAAGAAGAAGCAAGTTAGAAGAACAACAAGGAAGAGAAGTCGGGTCCCGACCCGGCAAACTACAAGAAGCAGCACTTACTGGAGAAGGACTCTTCCAGGTGCTGCGCCTCGAGCAACATACCACACCGCTCCCGCTCCATGACGCGGTCGCGCTCCCCGAGTGCCTTCTCCAGATCGGCCGCCTTAGCAAGGGCCGCCTTCAGCTTGGCGTCCTTGTCTTCGGCGGCCTTCTCGGCTGCCTCGTGGCGGCGAGTCTCGTTCATGATGAGCCTCCTCGGCCGCGGCAGCCTGCTCCTGCAGGCGATCCACCTCGGCCTGGAGCCGGCCCTTGTCATCGGCCAGCTGTCCGCGCTGCTGGTCCGCCTCGACCAGGGCCTGCTGCGTCTCCACCACCTTCGCGGCCTCCGCCTTAAGGAGCTCCACCTCGGCCTCGAGGAGGCTCTGGTGACCCACCAACTACTCATGCAGCCGGTTGGCCTCATCAAGAGACCATCGGGCCGCGGCCACCTCCGCCCTCGCCTGCGCCGCCTCGACGCCAAGACGGCCGGCATCAGAAACAAGCTAGTCGTAATGATGACCGGCCCGGAGCAGCCGGGTCCGCCAAGACAGCACCTCGGCTGCAAAGAAGAAAGGTTCAGCAGAAGAAAAAAAGGAAAGACTTAAGATTTGGCCCAACTACTACGTAGTTGGCCCGAATCTCGGGGGCTACACCCAGTGGATGCGCTAGCGCGCCCCCACTAGAAAAAAGCACGAACGTACCTGCGGCGACGCGAAGCTCCTCCTCCTTGGCAGGAAGTTGCTCCTTGAGCTCCCGGTGCTTGCCCAGGAGACGGTTGAAGGCGGCAACCCGGAAGGCATCAAGATGCTGAAAAAAGACAGAAGTCAGAACAAGGCCTAGCGATCTAAAGATTCGACCCAACTACTACGTAGTTGGCCCGAACCTAGGGGGCTACATCCAGTGGGTGCGCTGGCGCGCCCCCACAAAGAAGAAATTACAAGGAAACTAAAGAAGGAAGACTTAATAGAATGGCGCACTCCAGGTCGTGCGTCTGCTCCACCTCGGCCTGGGAGAAAGCCTCCAGCCGCTCCATCCGGCCTCGCAGGCGGCAGCTGACGGCATCCAGTGGTGCCTCCTCCTGGGTCTGAGGCCCGAAGACGGCCGCGCCCCCGCTCCGCACGGGCTGCGGCACGGCAGCTCGACGCCCACCCTGCCAGGGCACCAAGGCGTGCCCCCCACTGGCCGCTTGCGATGCGGCGAGCACCTCCTCCGACGCCCCTCCAGGCGCCGACAACGACCCGAACGTTGGGATGCTCTGCGTCGCCACCTCAGGCACCGCCACCCGCGGTGCCTCCTCCATAGCAGACGGCGCCTCCGACGCCGCCACCCGTGGCGTCTCCTCCAGGACGCCGCCGCCTCCACCACCATCAGCCCCCGCGCGCTCGACCACGTCGGCTCGCGGCGGGGTGTCGCCCCCCACCTCCACGACCTCCTGGTCGAGGATCACCACCTCAGCCCGGCCCCCACGGCCGCGCTCCATCACCGATGACGGCTCAAAAACCGTCGCTGCCACCACCCTGCCCTCCGGCATCTCGCACCAGGCCGGCTCCACGCCGGATCGCGCCCATGCCTCCACCGCGTCGGTCCAAGCCTGGACCGACGCTGCCTCCAGCTCCGCCTCGGCCCGGTTCCTGTCCCACTAGGCTAAGGCCTCGGCGTCGTTCGAGTCCAGGCCGAGGTCCGAGTCGCCCCGTCCCTCCTCCCCGGCCAGGTCGGCGAGGTCGGACCGGCTCCTGCGAAACGCGGCCCCTTCGGCGGCCACAGCCTCCGCCTACGCCCTCGCCAGCGCGATGGGCGACCTGAAGAAGAAGGCAGAATAAGTGAAAAGGAGACAAGACTGGCTCAAGAAATCCAGGCGCAAGCAGGAAATGAAACTTACCCGTCAAGACCGGGACCGGGGTCGGCCTCCCGCGCTTCTTCTTGGCCGGACTCCCAGGATCGGCCGGGTCCGCCGCGCGCTTCGAGGCCCGAGGTCGCGGCGCGATGTTTTCCTTTCCATGAGTGCGGCTCGGCATCGCCCCATGCCTTCCCCCGGCTCCGCCCGCGTCGCCGCCTCCCCCGCCCAACACCGCTACACCAACAACCGGTGTCAGCGTCGCCTACACCGCGACATGATCAACAATTCAAGGCAAAATGAAGAAGGAAATGTGCAAGATTTACCAGCACGACGCCCAGCGCCGGCATCGGACTCGGCCACCTACTCGCCACCTTGGGCCGCGGGCTCCTCTGGTGCACCGGCGCCACCTGCGACGGGAGCCCGGGCGTAAGGATGCTGGGTTGCGTTCAAGAGAATCTGCCACGTCGCGTCGGGACGAATAAGAAGATGCGCGGCAGCAAAGTAAGAAGACCAGACACTCACCTGCGGCGCCGGGTTCGACTGGCTATATGGCGCCTTGCCGAATCGCTAGTCCTCTCCAAGGTTGGCCTTGGAGATGTCGTTGACGCCGTGCGCGACCTGCTTCGCAGACAGCCGCGTCGACCCCATTTGGTTGGGGTCCTGCAGGCCCATCATCTCGCCGATGAGGCAGGAGCGCCTCTGAAGCGGAAGGACCCGGTGGGTGATGAACGCGGCGAGGAGGTCCGTGCCGGTGAGCCCCTCCTACGTCCTCATCACCGTCACCCGCTTGTAGAGGTTGACGATCTCCTGCGACGGGCGCTGGAGCGAGTAGCCCCAGTTCATCTTCGCCCGCGGCGACGCGATGACGAAGGGCGGAAGTTTGATATGGTCTGCGCCATGGTTGCGGACGTAGAAGAAGGAATTCTGCCACTTTTTGGCAGAATCCTCAAGCGGGATCTTGGGGAAATCAGCCCCCGACCGATTCGAGATTACGGCGGCGCCGCAGTTGGTGAACTCCCTGGCCGACGGGCCCTGCTGCTTCAAGGAGAAGAAGCGCGCCCAGAGGTCGATCATCGGCTCGACCCCCAGGTACCCCTCGCACAGGGTCACGAAGCCGGAGAGTTGGACGATGGCGCCGGCGCCAAGATGGTGCGGTTGAAGCCCGAAGAACTCCAAGAACGCGCGGAAGAAGGTGCTCACTGGTAGCCCAAACCCGCACTTGAAATGTGTAAGAAAGACGATGCGCTCCTGCCCCTCGGGCCGGGGCCTATGCTCACCGCGCGGTAGGCGGACGCTGACGTCCGTCTCCCGCGGCAGGCGCCGCGAAGCTTGAAGCTGCGTGATGTCCTCGCTGGTGACGTTGGAGCCCATCCAGGAGCCTGAAGGCAGCGTCATGGACAGAAGCAGGAAGAAGAAGAAGAAGAATGATGGAGGAAGCTCTGCTCGGGGCTGCGGGCGCAGCTGTGCATCGGTGGCAAAGAGCAGAGTAGGAGCAGGGGGACAGGAGGGCGCGAGCGAGAATGGTGTCCGTCGCCCCCTTGCACCCCTCAATTTATAACCCCCGGTTCAAACATGGGGAAGTGGGATCGTCTACACGCGCCCGTTCCACTACCCCGCAATAAGTGCGCACGTACGCACGCACTAACTGCTCGAGGTGATGCAACCGGGCCCCAGACGCCACAATAAATCCGCGCGCGTGGCCCAAGGGCGCACGGTGGCAGGCCCCCGGCCCGTCGCCCGGTCCCGTCACACGCGTGGCCTGTCAGGCCCCTCCGATTGCCGGGCGCCACGTGGCGCCTGCGCGAAGCCCAAGGGATTGCCTCAAGATTCGACGGACTCCTCGGTTCCCGCCACGACCGGGATGCCGCGATCCGGTTTCCGAGAAAACCGACACACAGTGGGTGTTGCCGGACCCGGCGCTCGTAGAATCCGCCTTGCTCAAGGGGGAAACTGCGAACGCCCACTCATCAGAAGAAGGCGGACCTTCACAGCTTCGGGAACTACTGTTGAGGGGATGAACCCCGGGCAGGCAACGGAACCCGGATCCTTTTCAAAAACAGCAGGGCCCGCATCACCCCGCAAATTGGCACACGCCTGGCCGGGTCGCTCGACCCGGCAAGGCCCGCAACCCGGCCAAACTCTCCGACCCGGCAAGGTACGTTAACCCGGCCACAACAACTGGCGCAAGACAACTCAACCCGGCGCAACCAAGGCTTCCCCAGCAAGCCAGCCCCACCCGTGGCGTCCACAGCAACCCAGCCACGGGTCAGCTCCCATCCCATCCAGGCCGTACGATGGGACGAGACCTCAGCCACCGATGACCAAGACAACAGTGTTTCCACCCATGCCTGTGGTCAGCCGGGGCGTGGCAAAAGTGCCCCTAACCTACACGCTAACCAAGGCTGGCGTGGCAACAGTGCTTCCGCCCTCACCGCTGACGACAGCAAGCGGCAGCCTGACGGAGAGCACTGTACACGACTCGACTCGTCCACGCCCGGACAATCGACAAGACGGCGCACAGTCCCCCTAGGCACGCGGGGCCCGCACCTAGGGGAACCCGGCAAACCATAAGCCCGCAAGCGGGACCCAGGCCGGTGTCCTAGACACCGACAATACAGACCCACCGACTCGGTGTATTACCATTGTAATCCTGGGTGGGCTGATCTATAAAACCCCCCAGGAACCCACGCCTACGAAGGGAGGTAAGAAATTGAAGCACGAGCAAGCATAGGACTAACCACCCAACAGCAGTACCGGAGAGATGGAGCAGCCCAAGCCTTGGCCAGCTTCCTTCCTCCTCCACACACCTCCAGGAGCAACATTGTATTATCAATCATCCAACCAAACTCGGCAGGATTAGGGGTGTTATCTCTCTGGAGAGCTCCGGACATGGGTATGTCCGCGTCCCGCGCCCGCGCATGCCAACCTTGCCTCTGGAGCCCATCAGCGCCCTCGAGCCTCCTCCTCTCTTTAGCCATCCCTTGGCATCTGCCGTGCGCCCACCACAACAGAGTCTGAGGAGAAGGTTAAACTGATTTGCGATAGACTCAAGGTAGCCCAGTCCAGACAGAAGAGCTTTGCGGATTCTAAACGCAAGGAGACAGTTTACGAAGTCGGAGACAGAGTTTATCTTCGTGTGTCCCCACTTCGAGGAGTTAAGTAATTTGGAGTTAAGGGAAAGTTAGCACCACGTTTTGTGGGACCATACAAAGTTTTGGAACGTATGGGAGAAGTTGCTTACAAGTTGGAATTGCCCGAAGGATTGTCAGGAGTTCATGATGTGTTCCATGTTTCCCAGTTGAAGAGGTGCCACGCAGAGATGGCCGATATCCCTCTGAGAGATACAGTGCCACTGGAAGCGATTCAGTTGGATAGAGATTTGACCTACGAGGAGAAACCAGTCAAGATTCTCGAGTATGCCAGCCGAGTCACACGCAGAAAAGTTATCAAGTTTTGCAAAGTTCAGTGGAGCCACCATACCGAGGATGAAGCCACCTGGGAACGAGAGGAGGACTTATGGAAGGACCACCCTCACCTATTTTCTAGCCAACCCGAATCTCGAGGGCAAGATTCATCTTAAGGGGGGTAGGTTTGTAACATCCCAAATTTTTAATTTGGAATGTTATACATTAGATCATCATTGCATATCATATTTTATTGCATTTTGGCTTGATCCTAGAAATTCTACGCAACTCGAGGACCCACGGAGAGAGTTGGGGATTTCGTTATTTTCAGATTTGAGTTTTCTCAAATTTTGAAAAGAGGATCGTTTGATTTTAATTTTTTTCTCTTCGAATATTTATTATATGAAAATAAAAGAGAGGGGATAAAATGACTTTCCCAAAGTAAAGAAATATTGGGGGTTAACTATTAAAATCAAATAAGATGTTTATTCGGAGTTTTATTGCTATTTTATTTGAATTAGGAAAAAAATCATTTTTCAAAATTGCATTAGAGGCCCAAATAAATGTGCACTTTGTCCGCTATATTTTTAGAGGGCGGGGAAAATTCATTTCAGGATTTTTGGAGTCCATTTAGTATTTCTTTTCTTCGTTTTTTGCGCGGAATTATTTTAAAAAAATCCCACCGACTTAGCCGAGTCGTGCCCAACTAGAACTCCAGCCCGGCCGGCTCTT
>NC_057798.1:629687700-629696158 GCF_018294505.1 Triticum aestivum
CCGCCGCCGCCGCCCGCCGCCTCACCACTGACCCCACCATCCACCGGAGTTTCTCGCCGCCGCCGCCGGAGTTCCCGCCGCCGCCGCCGCCCGTCCCGTGGTAGGCGCCGGTTTTCACAAGAAAACCGTATGGTTTTTTAGAAACCATCGGTTATTTTTTTTAGATCAGTTTAATATTCTTTTCGGATTAGTTATTTAGCGAACGCCCGTTCGTACGTTTGCTTTAACGGACATTTTCATCCGTTAGCCGCAGACAGCGAACATTCGTTCGTTAGTCTGTTCATCAGTTTTTCTTTTTCCAGGGTTTTTTCCGCGATTATTTTCGATCGTGATTTTTGCCCTAATTTTCGTTTTAGTTTATCTTTTCGCTCGTTTATCGGAATCAGACGATTCAAGCGCCTAGATCTTTGTCTCGAAGCCCTCTTTCTGTTAACCAACTTGAACAAGATTTTGGTACTCTAAAATTTGACTTAAGTCCAGATTAGTAAACGGATCTTGTTTCTTTCGCAGTTTGAGTTTCGTTTCTTCGTTTGATTTGATTCTTTTTGCAAACTGAAGTTCTTAAGTCGAAATTTCTGGGTTGATCTATTATTTGAGTTTTACTCGTGCTTCTAATTGAGTGCTTATTGTATGCTTATTTGTTTGCGATAGAGTACCCGGAGTGCGAAGCGTGCTACTACGATCTCTAGGTTTCACGGATCATCAGCAAGGCAAGTAACACTTTGATCATATTTTCCTATACCCAATTTTTATGCATTAGTTTTACCCTCAAACAATTGCATGGTTGGGATCTGATTAACATGTGGGTTCTGGGAAGTAGATGATGAGGTAGAACCTATTACCCTGTTTACTATTAAACCTTTGGGAGTTACCTCTACGTTGCTTATATTGCTATGCTATGCTCGTAGATGTGGTTTGGTTTGAGTGATTAATGACAGATGTGAGTATTGCTAATTAATGGTTTACTTAAGGTGGCTACTTAAATACACATCTGGGTGGATTGCTTGAGGCACCCTGGAGTACCCAGTGGTTGTCAGGGCACCTGGAGAATCCAGTGTTGTCCTAGGATATCCCGGAGTACCCGTGTGATCATCTTACGGTCCGCCACCTAGGCTCAAAGGGATCATAAGATTATTCATGCTAGAAACTTCCGTGTGCACCACAAGCCAATATGGGCTCTGGCATAGTTGAGTAAGTTGCGTGAAGCTCTTGAAGAGGTAGACTAGCAGATGTAGTGGGTTGTAGGTGGTACTGTCTATCCAGAGTAGAGAGTTCATGCTTCAGAAAGACTATGTCTCGAATCTCCGACCATGGATGTATTCGAGTCTTGTGGGGAAAGGTGCGCAAACCTCTGCAGAGTGTACAAACTAATCATGGTTAGCCGTGTCCCCGGTTATGGACATTTTGAGTATCTAGTTCTTGGATTATCATGTTGATCTCATCACTATAAATATAATTTGTTTGGGTTAATGATGATGTTTAATCGGGATTGAGTTGGAGGAACCTTCTTAATGTTTAACAACCACCATGATAGTTAAATAAAGTTTATTCCTTTGTTGTAGGGAAAATTTGGCTTTATGCAAAACTGTAACCATAGAGCTTTCCACCAGCCATACATGCATGTAGTGATAGCATTTATTCCGTTCATTATTCTATGTGTTACATTGCCAGCATATTCCATGTGCTGACCCGTTTCGGGCTGCAACGTTCATGTTGCAGACTTTTCAGACGACGAGTAAGGTGCCGTAGGTCATTGTCTTTCACTCACTGATGCCGTTGGAGTTGATGGACTCACTTTATCTTCCAAGCCTTCCGCTGTTATCGATTTTAGATGGCCTTAAGTCATATTATTGTAATAAGTTCTCTTTTGAGTCATTCGATGTAATAAGTGTGTGATTGCTACTCTGTTATAAATCCTTGAGTACTGTGCGTGTTAGCATTACCGATCCAGGGATGACACTGATGCACAGAGATCAGACTGTTTGAGGTCTGGTCGCTACAGTGGACTGTCGACTTGGTCAACTACAAACATCCACCCCTTACTGACGTTGTTTTCACTACCTCAACCACCCAGAAGCTAAGACACTATATTTAATTATCTTTGTGTAAAAGTAGGGTTATATTCCTATAGGATGAAAGAATTTACATTCCTTTTCTGACCAATGCATGTATATCAGCTACCAGTCAGCAAAATGAAATTCTAGTCGAACTAGTTTCTACCGGTGTCCTGCATGCTCGCCATGTGTGCATGTACACAATTTGCATACCAGTACTCTACCGATTCTGCTGTTTTGTACTCCCTCTATTTTTATTTACTTCGTGTATTAGCTTTGGTCAAAGTCAAGCTTTATAAACTTTGACCAAATTTATACACAAAAATATTGGCATATACAATAACAAATCAATAGCAGTAGATTAATTGTTGAACGTACTTCCACGTCATATAGATTTATTATGGTAAATATTTATATTCTTTTCTATAAACTTGGTCAAATTTTAGGAAGTTTGACTTCGGTCAACTCTAATATGCTAAGTAAATAAAAACAGAGGGAGTATTGTTTTCATGGGACTATCCACTGTATAGGAGCAGACATTTACTGCATTGAGATTATTTTATTCTTTCATCCCATGGTCAATCCACTCATGCTTTAGTCTGAATCTAAAATTTGTAACACTTTTCATTTTTGAACCAATGATCAATTTAGAATCCGTTTGCGGATTCGTGTTCCTGACATTTAAATCTTTGAGACAAGATCAAACTTGAACATGTTCTGGCCAAGTTTAAATTCAATATTGATACCATAATGAAGCTTATATGAAATGTGAGATGATACGACAATAAAACAAGTGTGAACTAATAATAAAAACATGCAAAAGTCAATATAAAACCATAATAAAACTTATATAAAATCTGAGATGAAACATGGATGAATTGTGGAGTGAAACAATAACGGAAACATACAAGGGAATGTATGAATAAGTAATGAGAACATGTAAATTTGTGATGATATGGAAATGATATCTTATAGAAAATATGTGAAGAGAACATTTTTAGTGCCCAGTCCAACCATGAAATATAATTTAACAAAATGATATGAAACTTATTTGAAAGCTTCAAAAATACAAATGAAACCTGAATGAAATAGTACTGGAATCAAGAATGAAAAGGTAGCGAAACCATGTAATGGAAAAATAGTAATGAGACATGTTAAAATACGACGAAAGACACATGTAATAGTTTCATATAGGTTTCAATATGGTTTCATAATTTGAATTTGATTTATTTGTTCAAATGTTCAAATTGATCGTGTTTCAAAGATTTAAATGTTGTGATATTCAAACGGTTTGTCAATCGGATATTTGGTTCAAAAGATATAATTGCTACAAATTATATAATCAAATTGAAAAGCACGGGTGGGTGGGATGTAACTATGGTGTGGTTGGTTCAAAAGATGTCATCGTATCTGACTACAAAACATACCCACCAGTAACTTTGTTGTGGGCCTTCTCGCTAGTTGTGTCCCCATATGTGTGCGTGCACACATGGCGTGCCTGCACGACCCCGGTAGAAAATCCATATCCCTAGTTTTCTTTATTGCCCAACCTGTATCCTTTTTCTTTGGCAAACAAGAATCTTCAAAAGAGGGGAAGTGTTAACTGAAATAAGCGAAGCCCTTAGAGAAAGAGCATAGTTCGTCACAAAAATCCACAACGGTTGTGTTGAGCTGCATGAAGAGACTGCCTTTGGAACCATAAACTACTTACTCTACTAGGAATGGACTGAGTAGTGATTGTTTGCGCTTTTTGCCAGGACAAGTACGTCTTAGTCCTAGCTAATTTGCCGAATGAACGAAGAAACTATCAAATTAGTCGTGCAGTCCAACCAACCAAAGTTTTTGTTGAATTTTTCAACCAACAAAATTTACGGCAAATTCGTATTCTGTTTCTTCAGTACCCTTATTCGGTATGGATAGCAGGTAGCAAGCACAAGCACTGCCTCTGAACATTGACAGCCGACAAACTTCCCCTGAGTGTGCCGCGGATCGGAGGATCTGGGAAATGCGCTAAGCTAGTGCACATAGACCACACACCTTTCTTCTTTCTTCTAGAAGCTTTAGATAATTGGTGAATGATTCGGTGAGGTCAGATCGATAGGCTCCCATCGACCAATAGTCAGATGGCGAGTGGTTGTCATGGCAGCACATTCCGAACATTGGCCGTGTAGTGTAAGAGCATCTCCCGCCGTTGGCCCCGCAAATGGCGCCTAAAATCGCCGCCTAGGAGCGAGCCGGCGCAAAAAAACGGCCTGGGAATGAGTTGCCCCCCGGTCGTCGGCCACAGGGCGGCCCGAGGCGCGTCTAATTTGTTCAAAAAAAAAGTTCGGCGAAGTTCGGTTAAACACGACTAAATTTCGGTAAACTTTGGCATATATTACATGTTCGTGACGCGTTTACATAGCAAATATAACTAAAAAAGATATCGCTAAACGCAAAGTAGTCGCCGTCCTCGCCGCCCCCGTCGGCGGCGGCCTTCTCCTCCTTGACGCGGTCGTCCCTGCTGCACCCCTGCCCGGCGTCGCCATGGCGGACAGGTGCCGGCGGCGGCGGCGCGTCGTCGTCACTGTCGTCGAGGACGACGACTCCTCCTTCGCGGCCCCGGCAGCGCTGCTCGAAGCGCTGCAGTGCGGCAACCTGGCGCTCCCTCTCCATCCTGAGGAAGTCATTGCGCGCGCATTTTAGGGCCACATCGTAGGGCTCCGTCTTCACGGCGGGGAGCCCCGGCTCCGTTTTCACCGGCGCGAGCCCGCGCTCCGTCTTCGCCTGGACGAAGCGCGGACAAGCCGACGAGGGGGCGCGCCAGCCGCGTTCGTTGATGACGATGTCGGCGCTGCGAGTGCGCCGGCCGAGCGACGTCTCCGCCGCGGGCTCGGCCTTGACGCCGAGCAGCGCAGGAGAGCCGGAGGAATGGGAAGAAGATCGCGACAGGGAGGAGGAAGACGATGAAGAGACGAACCTCCTGGGCAGCCATTGCCCGGCGCGTCGGCGGTGGGCCAGGGCCGGGGCCGCCGGGAGAGGGTATGCCAGTGGCGGCTCGTCGCTGCCCTCAAGATGCGCCAGCATGTCGTCGAGCGTGCGGCCGGGGACGACCCACCACACGCGGCAGCCCTCGCTTTTCTTCATGTCGCCCACCACCGACGCCCCGTTGGTGGACGCCAGCCTCTGCTCCTGACGGCGCTCGAAGAACGCCGCCCATTGCCGAGTGGTTGTCGGCGGCGTACTGGGGGAGGGCGCGCTGCTCATCGGTGAGGGAGGTGCGCGCGAGCTCGAGCTCGTCGGCGAAGTAGGCGGTCCGCGCCACGGCGTCGGACAACGGCGGAACGGGCACTCCCCCATTGATGAGCCGCCACCCCGACGGCCCGGCGTGCATGTCCAGCGGCGCCGGGATGTTGGCCTCGACCAGGAGCCACGACTCCTGTCCGCTGAGCGAGCGGCGGCCGAAGCCGTTGGCCGCCGCCTCGTCGCCGGGGAAGCGTTCGGCCAGCGGGGGCAGTCGAAGTGAGGGAGGGCTCGGAGGCGGCGCATGGGAGAGGGAGAGGGAGGGCTCGGCGGCGGCGGTGCACGGCAGAGGGAGAGAGCTCGGCGGCTAGGGCTGGCTGGTGTGGCCTGAGGCGAGGGAGGGTGCCGACTTTATATAGCCGCGTCCGTGTGTACGCGTGGCGGGAGGGGAGGCGACGCCGCGCCGCCTTGTGACGCGCCGCCCGTGAGGAATCAATAGTAAGGCTGACCGGCGGCGGCGGCGTGGCAGCCTTGGCATTGATTCTCGCGGAAACCGAGGAGATGAGGGCGACGAAGGGCCCGTCTCGCTGACTCGACGGGCCCGCGGGTGCTTCGCGCCAAAACCAATCGCCCCGGCGCCCCCCAGCGCGTCGGGTTCGATTTGGATCCGCCGACGCTGATTTCGGTCCAGGCTCGCGAAAATCGAGCTCCTGAGAGGCGACTAAGCCGTTTTTTCGACGCCGGCGCGAAAAAATCGTCGGAAAGACCGTTCTGAGGCGTAGCTGGAGATGCTCTAAGTTGCGATGACACACGAGGCCGACAGCCAACAATATGTTGTACTACGTCCCGACCGGAGATTCTGTGATGGTTGCAACTTTTCCATTCAGTTCACCCCGTTTCTACAGAGAAACAAGAATGACAGCATGCAAGACCGACCGCCCATGATCTCAAATTAATCCAAGTTGGAATTCAGGACCAGAATTTACTTGGGGCGCTTTGTCGGGGGATGAAAAAAAAGAAGAGGATGCAGCTAGCACCCGCTACAAGACAGACAGTACACTGTTGTCCAACTCAAGTTGATTGCACGGTCGACACAATGACCAAAGCCCCAGCCGCGCCCATGCTGCGTACTGTAGTACTTGCACCATGTGGCGACCTCAGACGGCGTGGGCACCCTGCAGAGGCGTCCACACGCCCGAGCCACGGCCCGCGTCGCCGTCCTCGGCTGGCCTGCCCTGCGCCATGGGCCGGAAGGGCAAGCCCGCCGTGGCGGGCGCCTGCATGAGGTCGAGCGTGACGTGCCCCGCTGGAGGAGGAGCTCCGTGGTCTCGGCCGGCACCATTGCCCACCACCGCGTGGCCTGGCGGGGCCTGCTGGTGCGCTTGGTGCCAGGCCGGCGCCATCTCTGCCGCGGCCGGCCGGCCAGCCGAGCGCTGGGGGAAGAAGTGGCACGCCAGGAGCGCCGCGCGGTTCTCGGCGATGAGCTCGTCCAGCGCGGCGCTGCTGGAGCGGGCGGAGAATACGTCGCCGGGCGTCGTCGGGACTAGCCAGGGGGCGGCTCTGGCCGATGACAGAAGAGAGAGAGCACCAGCCGGGGACGTCGGCAGGCCGCCGTACGGCACGAAACCGTGCACCAACGACGCCACCCCTGCAACAATTAAGCAAGCTTATTAGTTGCATGCAAACCATATACCGGAAGATAGACTCCTTCCTTGGCTCCTTGCTAGTAGTGCAGATCAGGCTACGCACGCATGTTTGTCCTGTTGTGTTTTGAACTGCAAAATCCAGAAGGTTTCGGCATGTTTGTGAGTTTCTCCTCGTCATTTGCGCTGGAAACTCTAGTGTTACCGACGGCTACCAGGTTGGTCAGCGCCAGTAGACGATGACTGCAGCTTTTATCCACAAAACACCACAAAAACCCTAGTGAAACACTATCTGTACGTACGTGTAATGGTGGGCATCATGATTTGGTCACTGTTTCCCCAACCTGATGCGAGGTGATTCTCCTCCTCAGTGACTTGTGGGAAACTAGATAATTCATAATTGTAGGATTATCAAGCTTTGTATCACAGGTGCCATGTGACAGAACACGCTGATGCAGGTCGGGCCCTGTCCAAACCAAGGACCGCCGGGACATTATTCTGTTTTTTTTAAGATTCGCTTATTTTCATGCTTAGTACTCCCTCTGGTAGTGATCTAAACGCTCTTATATTAGTTTACAGAGGGAGTATCATAGTATGAAGAAGCACAGCAGCTCCACGCAAAAAGAAAAACAGCAGCTGAAGAAGTTTTGTCAGGATGAGGCCAGGATGTTAATTTATTGCTTCGCGCACATTGATTATTGTTCCAACGAGTATTTGAAAAAAAACTACCACATTACGGGTATCCGTCCCACATAACTACCACATTTAAAAAATGACTGATAACTATCAAAATTTTCTAATTTTGTGACAAAAACTACCACTTTTGAATAATGGCCAGTTTAGAAATTTTAAATGTTTATGACATGTGGGACCAACCCGTCAGGGCTGACGTGGCGGCAAAGTCAACTCCGTTTACTCTGGCCATTAAGTTGACCGTTATGACAGGCGGGACCCACACGTCAACATCAACCTCCTCCTCCTTCCTCCTCCTCTCTCTATTTGGCATTTCAACAAATACCTCTTGTGCATGCGAGGGAAGCAGAGGAGCTCCGGCGGCCTGCTCGCTGTACACCATGTCGGACTTTAGCACGAGCTCTCCGTGCACCAGCTCCGGGTCGGGCTTGGCCTCGCACTGCACGGCGGCAGTGGCGGCGGCCTTCATGGCGACGTCGATGTCGATGTCGGGAGCTAATGCTCGATGGTGATGCGGGCACGGGCAGTAGGGAGCGGCGGTGGTGGAGGAGCTCAGGCGTTAGCCCAGTGCGCCGGACGGGGAAGACTCTCTCCACATCCATCACCTTGGGCCAAGCCGAGCACTCGAAGTTGAGCACGGGATTGGAGACCTCAACGTGGACGCTGATGTGCATCCTGGCCGGTGGCCCGCCGTCTTCCGCGGCCGCGCCCGAGCGGGTGGGCGCCACGGGGCCGTCGACCATCGAGGAATCCACCTTGACCTCCTCCTCGTACTGCTCCCCGAACACGCGGCGCAGACCCACTGCTCGCCTGGACGGTCGGCGTCGGCAAACGGTGCGACGGAGC
>NC_057798.1:629696396-629698800 GCF_018294505.1 Triticum aestivum
CCTCGAGGCAGTGCCAGCGGTGGAGCAGCTGCCAGGCCATGGCCAGGTGGTGCCGCGCGTGGACGGACGGCCGCCGCCGGTGTGCCTCGGGTTCTGAGAAAGTTGAAGTGCGCGGAGCGGCCCTTGATGGCTAGTGCAGCCACGTCGTGTGCACGCCGGCCGTGCTGCTGTCGGCCGGCGTCGGCCGGCCGAGCCAGGCTCTGACGGCTGCGGCGGCGGCTCGTCCCTGGAGCTCCCCTGTTTCCATGCACATGATGTGTTCGAGAAAATGTCAAAGAGAGAGATGGAGGAGGTTGATGCTGCCGTGTGGGGCCTGCCTGTCATAACGGTCAACTTAATGGTCAGAATAAACGGAGTTGACTTTGTCGCAACGTCAGCCCTGACGGGTGGGTTCCACGTGTCATAAACACGTTTAAAATCTCTAAACTGGCCATTATTTAAAAGTGGTAGTTTTTAGTCACAAAATAAAAAAAATTGATAGTTATCAGTCGCTTTTTTGAATGTGGAAGTTCTATGGGACTATACCCCTAATGTGGTAGTTTTTTGTCAAATACTCTTATTTCAACACAGGACACCATGTTATGATTGGAGTGACTGTGGCTCAGTCGACTTAAAAATAGCCATTGCCCGTTGGTAGTAGTCAGATCAAAATTTCCTACCCCTTTGGTAATTCAGAAATCTTGAAGTGCGATAAGGTTGTTCTGGTAGTTGCTTTACATAGAATAAGCATATTGGTTTACACTGTTTCCTGCTTGTGCTTCCCAAGTGGGATCTTCCGGCCATTGCTTTGGGAGCAAATTGAACGTTGTAGGTGTTTCTAACAACAATGTGACCTTTTTTTTCTTGCAAAAAAAAAAAACAAGCAGACCTTTTTTTTTTGCTTTGTAGGAGAAGTAGAGAAAAACATAGGAACACCATAGTTTCCTTTGGTGGCAATGGCATCCATTTGATTCAAAGGAATGGAGCAAAGAAAAACAATAGGGATTCTCACTTAACCTCATGATTACTAGCTAAATTTCACTTTGGAACTCTTTTTAGAACATTTTTTACATGAAGAATGAGATAAGTGTTGGCGAAATGGCGTTAGAAAATTATATTTGATTGTGGTCTGACTTTGTTTTGACCACGTTTATTAGGATGTCTTCGTGATTTGTATTCCCCAAAATCAGACACACAAATCTACAAAATTATAGTGTTTTGTTGTTCATATATATTCCTATCAAAGAGGCACGAAAAGAAATCGATGAGGTGCAGCGATATTATTTATAAAGCTGTTAGACATACTATTTTCTCCGTTCACAAATATAAGATGTTGTAACTTTTTGGTGAATCGGATATATATAGACATATTTTAATGTATCTGTTCATTTATTTCAGTTTGTATGTAGTCCAAATTAAAGTAAAATATCTAAAATATCTTATAGTTGTGAACAGAGGGAGTACTAGTTATCGTTGGACTTGAGTACCACATCTTGGCAGCCGATTCATGCACGACACATGTTAGCAGCCGTCCATCACTTTGGCTCCATGGGTTAGTACCATCGATCACAGTTTCGTGCATACATCGTCAGCCAAGGTGTCGTGTGCATAGTGATTTCGTATTCTCTATCTATATACCTCAAGTCTATGCCCTAAGAGAATATTCACTCTTTAATTCTTTATATAATGATAGATTTTGACCCATTATTTATCGAATTAATTTCAATCAACTACATAAGGAAAATACCCTATCTATACAAGGAAAACCGATATTTACTTCCAAGCAACTTCGTAGTCCGCATGAGTGCTTTACAAAGTTTAACAAATAACACTGTTTGTGTACGCGATGTATGCTAGCACGGTACAGAGAGCACTTGAACTTTTAAAGACAAGTAGAGCAGACTCTAAGTCTGAACTCTGAAGATCAGTGAAAGTACTATACTATAAGCCAGGCTAACTAAGTAAGCGCACATCGACTCCATATTTGATTAGCACCAATTAATTGATTTGCGTGTTAATGGTATTATTAAGGCCAACTCCACCGCACGACCCCAAATCGTCCCGGTCTGTCCGTTTGGGTCTAAACGGACAAATAAAGCGGCCCAACGCGTGACCCCTTCCGTAAAAAAACGTCCATTTCTGGTCCGGTTTGCCCCAGCCCGAGCGCAAATTTGATTCGGCTTTGGGGTCGAGCGGATGCTTTCTGCGTCCTTCAACTGCTCTTGTCCGGCCTGGACCCACCTGTCACCCACTCACCTCCCATCGATCTCTCTCTCCTTTTTCTCTCTCCCCGCTCGCGCACCTCGCAAGCCCAGCAGCAGCTACAGTCCCCGCCGGCGAGCGGGCGCGTGGCAGCGAGCGGTGAGCGCCACGGGCGCGCGAGCAGGAGGCGGCTGTGGGCGGTCAAGCGGGCGCGCGAGCAGGG
>NC_057798.1:629699263-629711471 GCF_018294505.1 Triticum aestivum
GAGGAGCGTCGACAGCGGCAGCCTCCCAGCGGCTCGTGGAGGCGGTGGCGCACGGCGACTCGAGGGAGGCGGGCGAGCTGCTTGCGTCCGGGCGCGCGGACGTGAACTACGCCCGGATGGTGTGGCGCGAGGGCACCGCCGCCGAGCTGCGCGCGTCGCGCGAGGAGATCCGCGCTGACGTCTCGATGCTCTTCCTCACCACCGGCAACGGGGACGCCGCGCTCGTCCGCTCGCTGCTCTCGTGAGTGCTTTCCTCCTCCCTCCTCTGCCCGGCGCGGCGACGAGATGCCACGGCGACCGCGCGGGTGCACCGGCGAGGAGAGAGCGCGAGCTCGCGGGCAGGTGAGGTGCGGGCGTGGGCGCGTGATCGAGGCGGACCGTTTGGGGTCGGTCGGCGCGTTGGGCGCCTTCACCTACACCCGGACATGGATGTCCGTTTTGGCACCCATTGCTTCCCCAAACGGACAAAATCCGGACGAAACAGACGTCCATTTGGGGTCGCCCGGTGGAGTTGGCCTAAGGTGTGGCTAGGTCTCAGTCGACTGAGACTTAACCAAGTCTAAGTCAACTGATATAGTATGTAAGAAGAAAAAAGAAAAACTAAAAATAATTTTTTGCACGCATCTCCATGCAAAATCAAAGAAAGATACTATTGAATTAGACATAACGAAGTATAAGTCGACCGAGACTTAGCAAAACTGATATTTATTATTGGGTCTGTCTAGGACACATCTAGATGTGACATAGTTATGTCACATCTAAACTGATGTCTAATCTGTTTGTGGTCTAATTTTTTATCCTATTTTTTTAATTTCTTGTTGATGAATTATATATTTATCAGAATTTAGATGTGACATTCTTAAAAAAATATTTAGATGTGAATTAGACAAACTCTTTATTATTACTGTCTGCAGGTCCTCATCAGCAATTATACGTTGATACTAAACCCTAAAAAAAATCTACTGATCCCACACAGCAGAGTATCTTCGAAACCGTGGCGCATTTTCCTCTTTACAGTAGTACGACCGCTACTACGCTAGGTATGTGTATGTAACTGTATGGGTTTGACCGAGTACCTTCTGAATCTGGTGGTCTTTTTGTACTGCCTCTTGGCTGTATCTCCAATGCACAGTAGCCTTAATAAGTTACCATTCTGGTAGTATAGCGCACAAATGGTGTACATAGTACACTGTAGTAGTATCTATCACTAACCGTATATCGACGCCATTTCTTCTATAACTAGCGCCAGTACGTTACTGAATGCCAACAGTGCTTGCGGCATCGCCCGCAACCACTGTCGTGTGGCCAACAGCCGCTGAGGTGCTCCTGTACGTGGTCATATGCACGGTCGGCCTTGCATGCCAGTGCCAAGCTAGCTAGCACGGCCTACCCAAGCAGGCAGAGGCAGGGCACGTAAATGCACGCATTAAATCGCGAGTGTTTGCTTTGCTTCACCCGTCTCACGCATCCCGAGAACTTTTTTCATGTCCCTACACGCACCTGCAGCAGATCTCCCCTTGTTTCCCGGCATCAAACCACTCTACTCTCTCTTATCCCCTGCCGGTTTTGCTTAGGCTGCTGGTGCTTAGATGAGGTGCTAAGCACATTAAATAGCTTAGCAACTATACTTCCCAATGCATAGGTGCTTAGCTTATGGTTGCTAAGCTTGCTTCATTTAATGATTTAGCAACTAAAGCTTTTCATGTATTGGTGGGCTTCCTTTCTTTAAATGTTTTGCCTAGGTTCACGCGCTTAGCACTGTTTCTTCCTGGGGTCACCACACTCATCTCTCTCCTCTTAAATAACTTGCCACATCAGATTTTTTGCCTACGTGAAAGGCTTAGCACCTGTACAAGATGGAGTATTGGGAGGGGCTTAGTACTAAGAGTAGCTATTCCTGCGTCTATCAGCCAACCTTAACGATGGTTCTTCTCTGTGTAATCACTCTTACCTGTCGTACTCTGTCACGCTGAGACTGCGCTAGAAGTCTAGAACAGCTCGCGCTAAGTAAATGGAAGTGTGGGAGTAATGACATGGATTACCGTGTGCGTGCGCAGAGCCCCTGGCCATGGCGTCGCTGGCGTTGCTCTTCCGGCGCCGCTCGTTGTGGCCGGCAAGCCGCCGCCGGCAGCTCCGCTTGGCGTCGTCGAACTCCGCCATCGCGTGGAAGCTGCACGCATGTATACGCAGACTCCGCACGCACGTACGTACGTGTACGTGAAGTATGGATCTAGCTATGCCTAGCACAAGTTAGGGGTGTGGGTCAGAATTCACGTACCGGCTGCATTGCTGGCAGAAGCGCTGCTCGGCGCCGTGCACGATGACCCTGGGCGCCTTGGAGTGCGCCTCGCACACCTTGTGCCGCCGGTGGTACTCCTTGGCCCCCGCCAGCACCATGTGGCACCCTTCCACCTGGCACCTCGGCATGGCCGCCGTTGCCGTCGCCCCCGCCGCCTTCTCCTTCCTCTTGCCCTCCACCACGGCACGCCCGCCGCCGACTCCGCTCCCGTCCATCTGAGCCACCTGGCCCCCGGCCAGGTTGGACGGGCGCTTCCCCAGCTTGAGGCTAGTGAGCTCCTGCTGCATGTGCTGCTGCTGGCTAGCCACCCCCGGCGGCGGCAGGAAATGCTGCGGGTAAGCAGCCGAGGCGGCGGGCGCCCACTGCACCCCGAGATCCCAAGCCAGTGTCGCTCTCGACCTAGCGTTGCCGTCTCCTTCCATGTCCTTGCTGCAACGGAACACACGCGCCGTTCCTCCGGCCAGCAAGGAAACCCACGGTGGCTAGACTAAAACCGTTGTGGCCGGCAAGTAAACGAGCAAGTGGAAATGGCGGCGACGGCAGCGGCTCCTGCTGTAAGTACAGGCAGAGGTAGGTTATCCCACTGGCGCTTGGCCGATATAAAAGCTGGGAAAGGCCGCTCGCGAGCGAGGCGAGCTCCCCGGGGAGGAGCAGCGCACTGGTGACTGGTGTGGAAGGCAGGGCAGCGCCGTACTGACAGGTGGGATCTGCCCGCAGAGGCATCTGGCCGCTGGCAGCAGGAGTGTGCTCGTACGCCACTGTACGACCCCGGCTCGTGACAGCGCAGGGCCCGTCGCCACATGGATGGGCGTCATTGAGGGGTTCAATCCGCGGCGGGACCCGGCCCGCGCTGCGCGTACCCATGACTGCCACCACCCGCATCGAAAGCCGCGCGCGGCGCGACAACACGCACTGCTCCTTCCTAGCCTCACTACCTGCCCGGCCTTTATTCACTGCGGAGTGGGACCACGTTATCCCCGGTCACGTCTTAGGCCCACCCGTCGGCGAGCGGCGTGGCAGCCTGGCGCGGGAAGCGAGGGTGGCGGCCCTCCCACTTGCACAAAGATGCCATATCCGGAACTGGACGCCACCACGGATTTTCCTGCGCCACGTACCAGTTTTACCACGCGCCCTCCCACTGGCCGGTGGGACTTGGTGAATCTGGTCCCACTCGTCATTAGGTTCACGCCGGAGGGCGCCGTGGCTGAGCAGCGAGGGGGGAAAGCCTGCGCAGCAGAGCGGGGTGTACATGCATGCAGCGGGGCGGGCCCAGTACGTCGCGTGGTCCGGCCTGGCAGTGTCAGTGGGCGTGGCGTGGCGGAGGCCCTATTGGCTGCGGAACGGGGGGTATGTCTGAGCTTTGGGGGAAATAATAGCGCCGTGCTGGGTGTTGGGGGCGCGACGCACGGGTACGGGTACGGCAGTTTGGCCTTTCTCGTGCGCATTCCCTGCGAGCCTGAGATGCTGTACGTCCGGTGCTCGATCCGGGGCAAATTTGACAATTAAATCACAAAATGAACTGTCCGTAGAACTATTTCACGCGGCTGATCTGTGGCGCCTAGCTCTCAGGCGCTGCACTAGTGCAACGCCTGGGAGCTAGGCGCTACACTACTGCAACACCTACGAGCTAGGCGCTACACTGTATAATGTGGCGCCTAGCTCTCAGGCGCTGCACACGACTTAGTAATTTTCTGATCCCACGTGTGCGGCGCTGGCTGTGTAGCGCCTATCTGTGAGGCGTTGCACAGTGTAGTGTGGTGCCTTCGTGGCGGGCGTCACACAAAAAGGTCAGCCGCGTGAAATAGTTTCACGGATAGTTTATTCTATGATTTGATTCCGTCTATAGGTCAAATTTGTCAAATTTGCCTCGATCCGGCTCGTGTATTTGTACCACTGCCCCTTTGTACTGACACTGACATGTGTATTCACGCAGGCACCTCGTCGCGTTTCGTTTCGGTTGGACCTCTCGCCCGTCCGCCCTGGCCTCCTTTGTCATGCTCGTTTAGGGTCGCAGCGTCACGTCTACTCGGTCCATGATGCTGCCTTCTATTGGCCCTGCAATTGCTCTCGGGTTTCCGCGTTGTGTGCCGGTTGATGCTGTGAGCTTGATCCAGCGACTGAGTGCAGTGATCAGTGAATATTCATCCCTCGGGAAGTTTGGGCTGCTAGAAATGCCAATGTTTAGGGCCACTAACCAGCGTGTTATGATATTCGTTAAGGTCTGAGCTAACTTCCTAACATAGTGAATTTAAGCAACAGATCCGAACACATTTTTATTTGATTCAACTAAGCCTAAGCTCATGCAGCCGCATAATTCTTTAGCTCCTCTGCTGATTAGCCTCAATTGATCAATTAAGCATGCATGCATGTGAGACAAAATTGCTGATGTCAGTAAAGATTTCAACAAAATTCAAAATTCGAAATGTTTTGTACCTTAAATCGTTGCTCGGATTGAAAAACTGTTTTCATATAAAAGGTTCGTCGCAGCGAGACCTTCGAAACTAGGCCCCATTGATATGTTCCGACAAAAAAATCAGAGTAAAAAGTTACCACGCCTCTGCTACGCAAGTTATCATGTCAGTTGTGCACAGGTTATTATTATGTTGTTTACACGAGAATTACCGGGCATCAAAATAGTTCCTCCAACCTTCTCTTCGCATGTACATGCATGCACGCATTAGGAGGAAAAAATGATGTCATCTTAGATGCTTTCCTATTTCGAAACTTCAAAATGTTTTATAGCGCAAACTGTCGGTCTGATCAAAAAATCATTTGCACGTAAAAAGTCTGTCACGACGAGACCTACAAAACTGGATCACATGTTGATATGTCTTGACAATTTTTTATTCAAATAGTTATCAGTTTTGGGATGCGTAAGTTATCAGCTCTGATGTATGTATATTATCATGTTCTTTATACGTGAGTTACCATAGTATATTTTCAACTTGTTTTTTCGGGACAAAAGTTACAACAGCATTTGTGCGTGAGTTACCACGTATGCGGTCCGTATATTACCACATTTTTTACAAATAAGTTATCGAGGATATGTTTCAAACAACTTCCTCCCCCCTCCCCCGATTCAAAGTTACAACGGTGTTTGTACGTGAGTTATCAAGTTTACAATGTGTACATTACCGGCTTTGCAGTGCGCGAGTTACCATGCCATGCACGCAAAAATATCAGGGGTATATTTCATCAACCCCCGCCCCCACCACCGCAAAAATTAATAGCAATGGGGTACATAAGTTATCAGGTCTGCGATGTGTGAGTTACCGTGCCACTAACGTTACAGTTTCCATGTGTATATTTCATCACCCTCCCCCTCCCTCGCCAGAGTTATCAGGACCGAGGCACATAAGTTATCAGATCTGTGATGTGTGAGTTACCATGCTATTCACACAACAGTTACCAGGGATACTTCATCCCCCCTGCGCCGCCAAAATTATCAAGACCGGGGTACATAAGTTCTCAGGATGTCTCAAAGTATAACATACAAAAAAGATTGAAATCAAACTATAAGTATTTGCTAAAAGGCGACACAATACAAACAAGTAGTTGCCTTGCTAGTTGGTTAGTGTGGTTAGTTATGTGGTCTTATATTAGTTTTCTGAGGTTGAGAGTTCGACTATCATCTTCTGCACTATTTTTTGCTTGGGAAATTATATGAGTTAAATAGACTGAGATAATTAAGGCAACCAATTAACTATGATACGGAATAATCATTAAAGCGGTCCGAGATTGTAGAATCCAATCGTCATTAATTGCGGGATCATGGGGAAAACGGAAGGAAATCAATGAATAATCATGTCCGCTCGAGTTAAAACCGCACGATCAATAAGCATCGTACGATCTAAAACGAACGAGAACCGGGTCATTCAGATCTGTTGCAAAAATCCGGCCGACTGAAAAATAGCTTTTCCGATTCATTAAATATTTACATGGATAGTGATGTTACTCCATGGTCTCATATGTTTGAAGATAGTGGTTGCAAGGTAGTCACTTTATCTTGGCGCGATTACTTATGGGATGGAGGGAATACATATGTAAGATGTTGCAAAACTTCTTTCAGCGATGCTATTTTCGCGGCAAGTTCCCCATGCCCCCCTCTTCCAAAAAAACTTCAATCAACTCTGAAGACGCATGTGATCTCTCTCACTAAGAATCAAATGATGGAACAAGTGAAGACACATGACCGTCTTGAGTGGGAGTATCTTCAAGGAGTCATTCTTCAATTGATCTTCTCGAAAGATTGGGTTTCTCTAGTGACGAGTGATACGTCTCCAACATATCTATAATTTTTAATTGTTTCATGCTATTGTATTATCTGTTTTGGATGTTTTATATGCATTAGTATGCTATTTTATATTATTTTTGGGACTAACCTATTAACATAGAGCCCAGTGCCAGTTTCAGTTTTCTCCTTGTTTTTGAGCTTCGTAGAAAAGGAATACCAAACGGAGTCCAAACGGAATGAAACATTCGCAATGATTTTTGTTGGACCAGAAGACACCTAGGAGACTTGGAGATCAAGTCGGAAGAGCCACGAGGCGGCGACAAGGGAGGAGGGCGCGCCTCCCTGCCTTGTGCGCCCCTCGTGACTCCCTGGACCTAATTCTTCATCCTATATATTCTCAAATATCCCTAAACCACCAAAAGCATCCACAAAAACATTTTTCCGCCGCCGCAACCTTCTATACTCGTGAGATCCCATCTAGGGGCCTTTTCTGGCATCCTGCCGGAGGAGGATTCGATCACGGAGGGCTTATACATCAACTCTATTGCCCTTCCGATGAAGCATGAGTAGTTTACTTCAGACCTACGGGTCCATAGCTAGTAGCTAGATGGCTTCTTCTCTCTCTTTGATTCTCAATACCATGTTCTCCTCAATGTTCTTGGAGATCTATCCGATGTAATCTTCTTTTGTAGTGTGTTTGTCGAGATCCAATGAATTGTGGATTTATGATCAGCTTATCTATAAATATTATTTGAATCTTCTTTGAATTCTTATATGCATCATTTGACATCTTTGTAATTCTCTTCGAACTATCAGTTTAGTTTGGCCAACTAGATTGGTTTTTCTTGGAAAGGGAGAAGTGCTTAGCTTTGGGTTCAATCTTGCGGCATCCTTTCCCAGTGACACTAGGGGCAGCAAGGCACATATTGTATTGTTGCCATTGAGGATAAAAAGATGGGATTTACATCATATTGCTTGAGTTTATTCCTAGATCATGTCATCTTACTTAATGTGTTACTCTGTTCTTCATGAACTTAATACTCTAGATGCAGGCAGGAGTCGGTCGATGTGTGGAGTAATAGTAGTAGATGCAGGCAAGAGTCGATCTACTTGACACGGACATGATGCCTATAGTTCATAATCATTGCCTTAGCTATCTTCATAACTTTGCGTTTTTCTATCAATTGCTCGACAGTAATTTGTTCACCCATCGTATTATTTGTTATCTTGAGAGAAGCCACTAGTGAACCCTATGGCCCCTGGTGTTGGGAAACATACCATGCAATTTCAAAAAAATTCCTACACTCACGCAGGATCTATCTAGGAGATGCATAGCAAAGAGAGGGGGAGAGTGTGTCCACGTACCCTCGTAGACCGAAAACGGAAGTGTCTGCTCAGTGCGGTTGATGTAGTCGAACGTCTTCTCATTCCGACCAATCAAGTACCAAACATACGACACCTTTGAGTTCTGCACACATTCAGCGTGATGACGTCCCTTGAGCTCCTGATCCAGCAGAGGGTCGAAGGAGTAGATGGGTTCCGTCACCACAACAACGTGGTGACGGTGATGGTGATGAGATTCGTGCAGGGCTTCGCCTATATGACCAGAGGCGTAAGCTATGGAGGGGGGCGCCGCACATGGCTAAGAGCAATTGGTGTGTCTCATAGCCCCCCCGTATATAAAGGAGGAAGGGAGAGGAGGCCGGCCTAGGTGTGCCCCAAGTGGGGAGGAGTCCCACTTGGACTCCTAGTCCTATTCACCCCCCTTTCCTTTTACCGAAGGAGGAAAGGGGGAAGGACAGGGAGTAGGAGAAGGGAAGGGGGGTGGTGCCCCTTCCCCAGTCCAATTCGGCCTCCTCCCTTGTGCACTACAAGAAATATGTCAACTTGTGACCTTGACTATTGGTCACTGAAAGGTCTTTGTTTTCATTTGTGACCTTTTTGTGACCAAAAACAAAAGATCAAAAGATGGCGGTCGTAAACTGATATTAACGACCTTCTCTGTGAGAAGGTCGTAGATGTTTATGACCAAAATATGCCTACTGTTTTGTTTTGGTCACTAGATGTCTGCCCAGGGCACGTCGGATCCGACGGGGCAAGCTGCCGTGGCAATATTATGACTAATTGAAAAGGTCAAATATTAGAATCGGCCCGGTCCAATTGGGTGTTTATATGGGCTAAGCCCATTAATTCCGTATTTTTTATATTTTTTTTTGTTAATTTTCACTAGCTACATGGGCCTGGCAACAGTAATTCAGCCTTTTTATTTTCTGGGTCATGGCCTTTCACATGCCATTTCCTTTTTGGGCCTCGATCATTTTACAATCCTTTTTTTTAATTTTCAGCCTTTGTTCCCACTAATATATTTTGGGCCATGGCCTTTTCAAAGCCCAAATAGACTTGGTCCAATAGACATTTCACCCACTTCTTGATTTGGGCTGTGCCTCTTCAAGTCAAATAATATTTACATCATAGATATACATTCAACCCAGATTCAATGCCAATATATTTTCCAATCCAGAAATAAATTTCAAGTAAACATAATGGCAAGCAAATATACACCAAGCTCTCAGCAAAATCACCAGTATGGCAAAATTGTCCTGCACCTCCCTACCTAGGTTCAGAAGCAGGGATACTGGAGCATGCATGCATGCCTAGATCCAGCATGCATTGCTTCTTCCAACTTCTTCATCGTAGAGCTCATGACGAATCATAAATAGAGGCCACCATCTGCATGTTATAAAACAAAATGGTCAGGAACAAAATAAAAAGGTACCAACAATCCTTAGTGATCTGAAGCAGCAACACAAAATTTCAGACAATGCATGCCATAGTAATAGCAGCACAAACAGAGAAATGCAAAAGGCACCTCATACTAGTATGGTGATCTTCGGCGCAAATTTTAAGCTCTGTTTCATGTAGATAATTTATTTGGTTTCAGTAAACAACAACATGCACTATATATGAAGGGTTATTGGTTGCATAACATCTGAACTAATCATCCATCTAGGGGGGATTACAACAGGTTCCTACAGTACACTAGATAGGCCAGTATTTTAGACTACTAGTACCTAGAAATCATATGCAACTCTATTTTTTCTCTAGCCCAGCCACAAGATCATAAAAGAAATCATAAGTATTTGGTGCATTTGATATAATAAAGCAGCTCCCAAACAAACAGAAGTTCTGCATCTTCACATCCCAATTCAGGAGATTTGTGGGATAACCTACCCTGAGGGGCTCGCCGCGGGATCTTCTCCATGGCCAGTCCCCTTCTTTCACAACACCAAATTGGCCTCTTCACGAACCTGCAAAAATAAATGCACACACACATCAGATTGTGGTAGATGAAAGGAGGAAGAAGAAGAGAAGAGGAGGAGGGATGTGTATGCAAGTGTATAAGCATCAAGCATGAGATACTTTTCAAATTACTATGAACATTCTTAGTTTCTTTGATTGAAGTAGGTGACTGGGGCTAGGTGTGTTCACTACTAGGCAGTAAAAACTGGGTATATACAAGCATTGCATGCTTAGTTATCGGCGACAAATATCTAGACACAAAAATATCAAGCAAGAAATACTTTTCAAATTACTATGAACATTCTTAGTTTCTTTGATTGAGGTAGGCAACTAGGGCTAGGCACATTCTGTACTAGGCAGTAAAACAGGGTATATACAAGCAGTGTGCCGTAGTTATCGGCGATGAATATCCAGACACCAAAACATCAAGCAGGAGATGCTTTTCAGATTACTGAAAAACACGAGAGGTGCCAGAGGGTCGTGTGGTAAGTAGCAGCAACCCGATAGCGAAGGTTGAAACATTGTCTGCCTCTGCCGCAAGTGACCATCATCGTGAACTAGATATATGAATACTAAATATCAACCAATGCACATACTTTTATTACCAGGCAGAGAGATAGCTCAAAATAGAACGTATATAATTTGGAAGAAGGAAATCACCCATAATTAACAGGGAGAGGTATAACCAAAACAAGTTCATTTGTCTTC
The DNA here is from genome assembly GCF_018294505.1 of Triticum aestivum. Lineage (NCBI taxonomy): Eukaryota > Viridiplantae > Streptophyta > Magnoliopsida > Poales > Poaceae > Triticum > Triticum aestivum. Next base: position 629,709,805 of record NC_057798.1, read on the forward strand.
CAAGTATAAAACATCAAGTGCACAAACTCACATCAGTTAACATCATTACAGAATTTCAGATAACATGTTTACTGCAGAAATTCAGTTAACATATTCTGCGCACATGTTCAGTTAACAGTTTAGGTGCTCTAATTTAGTTAAAACTGCAGCATATAACAAATTCAGTTAAGTAATCCTAATAGCTTGTGTTTATTGCATTTACTAAGAAAAACATATACAATGCCATTTACTGAAGTTGTGTGTAAACATGACTAAGCTTGATAGATACAGGGAAGAAAAAAACTGAATAAGATAGCAGTTAATGACCTTATAGCTTTGAATGGAAACCCATAGCAAGCACATATAAAAATCAATTTAAGCATAAAAGGTATGCATATAGTAAATAGGAATACATAATGTGGATTACATAACTAAAGTCAATTTTTAGTGGAACACATAATGTGGATTACATCTTGTTTGGTTATTAAACACTAAATAGTAAGTTATATATAAATCTCGCACAGATATGAACATGAACATATTCAAAGAGGGCTAATTTACTATAAAATCTCATTTTTAGCTCCTTACACTTCTCAAACATAACCACTACCTGGAGCATCAATAAACACAAGCTACTAGCCTATGAGAATATCAACATTTGCAGCAACAACTGAAATGCTAGCCCTTTCACAATGCTACAGAACCTCACCATTTACAATCACTAACAAGCTAGCGGCACATAATCAGAGAGTCATGCAGTAGAAGTGTATACAGTGAGTTACCTGAGCAGAGAGCCGGTGGCAGCGACCAAGCATGAACGAAGCGGGAAGCGATGTCTTCGGGCGGCGGCTCAATTAGCTCATAGACCTCGCACCCCATGACCTTGCGGGCACAGATGTCGATGCCAATCAGGTGCTCATCCTGGAAGAAGCAAACCACGTCGGGTTGGTCGGATGGATGAGTTGTTGGTAGCTCATGCAGGACGATGACAAGAACCTACAGACCACGAAGGCAAGAAGGTCAAAGAAGGAGCCCAGCAGAGCAACAATCGAATGAAGCAGGACATCTGGTAGGTCTGCCCAACCTTGATGTCTAGACATGGCGAGGACGCAATACACAACAACCCTTTCTTGCGTTATGCAGGTTACAGCTTCTCTGCGACTAATTATGAATTCAGAGAAAAGTATCAGTACTAGAAGAATGAAGTTGATGCACTGATGCGAGAGCTCAATCTTTTCGAACAGCAGCGAGACAAGGGCCTCCTATGGAGCCTCTACCGGCCATGGCGCAAAGCTCTGAGGGGATGGCTGTCGCCGCAAGTGACGAGGCGAGGCGCATCGCACGGAGGCGGTGGAAGCGGCCTCAAAGGTCGCGCGGTCGGTGCTGGAGGCCGGCGGGTGAGCAACGTGCCGGACACCGCCGGGTCACCGCCCAAGAACCGCGCAGATCGCGCAGCGCGTGATACAGTGGCCCACGCAGTGCGCCTCCAGCGCCTTCGATGGATGGATGTGGTTGGGATCGTGCTGGACCTGATCTAGGGTGGGGAAGAGGCGCGACATGGCCGCTGGCGGGGGAGCTCCCTCCCTTTCTTCTTCTCTTGTCTTGTATGAGTGGAGGGGAGGGGAGGGGAGGGTGCAGATGGCTGCAGAACAGCAGCGAGGGGGGAGGTGGGTGGAGGAGGCAAGGGG
>NC_057798.1:629711891-629717121 GCF_018294505.1 Triticum aestivum
ACGGGATCGAGAGGAGCTAGGGTTTGCGCGGGTGAGGAAGGGAGGGGATCGGGGAGCGAGGGAAAGAAAGGAGGCGGGGGGGGGGAGGGGGGTGGATGGAAATTGACCTAGAGGACATAGCTAGGGTTTCAGGGTTGGTGTGGATGGGTCGAGGACAACCGTTGGATCCCCGAGCATCCGACGGTGTAGGATGCACGATCCGCATGATATTTCCACGGACCAATCAGAATGCAGTACGATTTTATGACCATCTAAATTGGTCGTAGTTGACTTAAAATAATGTGTTAAAATCATTTAAGCTACTTTATAATCTGAGAAATTCTAAAAAAATGGAAAACCTTCTCATTGTGTCACCAAAATTTGAATAAGTTTTCAGAAAAAATAACAACATGGAATAAGATAAATATCTTTGAAAAGGTGTCATCGGAAATGAGTTTTTTGGAAAAAGACAAAAACATTTTCCCTTTTTCGGGTGCCCAAAATGAGTTTTTTTGTGAAGGACCTACAATATATTTATTGCAAAATTGGTTGAAATCAATTTTATAAACTATTAGGCCATATTTAATGCACAAATGACCAAATAGTTGGGTGTCAAAAGATTTTATCCACCTCTGGTAAAAAAGACAAATATCCGCTGATCCAGCTGGAAGCGGGTCAAATTTGAACTGTAACTGCCTCATAGTTTGCTATTTATTTTTTCCAAAAATCATTTCTAGGTACATAAGTATCTATTTAATAAGACAAACATCAAATATTTTCCAAGATTCAACCACTAGCTAGGAACGATCAAGCCCGCCATTTTGACCGCATTTTGAAACGGGCATAAAAAATTCAAAAAAAATAAAAAAAATTGGAAAACCTTCGCATTGTGTCATCATATATGACCAAGTTTCTTGGAAAAATAATAAACTTGTAATATGACAATTATTTTAAAGAAGTGTTCTCAGAAACGAGCTATCATGCGTGAAGATTCATGGCTTTCAAGCCAAATGATCAATTTTATGGCCACATTCATGGCATAGTTTGTTCAAATGATCTCATATTGTGCACAAGGGTGCATCTTGGAATTATAAACAGGATTCCTAAGGGAGTTTTCATTTTCTTTGCACGAAAAATGCATTTTCCATTTTTTGAGTGCCTGAAATGAGGTTTTTTTATGAAGGACCTACAATATATTTATTGCAAAATTGGACCAAATCAATTTTCTAAAATACCAGGCCATATTTAATGCACAAATGACCAAGTGGTTGGGTGTCAAAAGCTTTGGTCCATCTCTGGTGAAAAAGACAAATTTTCACCGATTCAGCAGGAAGCTGGTCAAATTTGAACTGTAGTTGCCTCATAGTTTGCTATTTATTTTTTAGAAAAATCATTTTTAGGTACATAAGTATCTACTCCCTCCATTCCTTTATATAAGGTGTATTTGTTTTTAATAAAATTCCACAATGTAAGGTCCATTTGTTCTAATTCTTCGTAATTCCGATCTTGACCCTCCAGAAAAAGGAAAGTATCTTTCCCCTAATTGCATGTATCTCCTTCTAGAGAAAGAAAAGGAAACTATCTCTGTCCCGATTGTGTGTACGTCTTTTTTTCCTAGCCTAAATGATTTACTTGCCGCTAATCCACAAATTAGAGAAGGGTAATTTTGTCCTAACTAGTGCATAATTATGTGCCTTGGTCACCGTGCTGAAAATAATACACCTTAGATAAAGGAATGGAGGGAGTATTTAATAAGAGAAACATCAAATGATTTCCAAGATTCAACCACTAGCTAGGAACGACCAAGCCCGCCGTTTTGACCGCATTTTGAAACGGGCATAAAAAATTCTAAAAAATCAAAAAAATTGGAAAACCTTCGCATTGTGTCATTATATGTGGCCAAGTTTCCAGGAAAAATAATAAACTTGTAATACGGAAATTATTTTTAAAAAGTGTTCTCAGAAACGAGTTATCATGCGTGAATATTCATGGCTTTCAAGCCAAATGATCAATCTTATGGCCACATTCATGGCATAGTTTGTTCAAAGATCTCATATTGTGCACAAGGGGGAATCTTGGAATTCCAAACAATGTTGCCTAAGGGAGTTTTCATTTTCTTTGCACGGAAAATTCATTTTTCATTTTTTGAGTGCGTGAAATGAGTTTTTTTTGTGAAGGACCTACCATATATTTGTTGCAAAATTGGACCAAATCAAATTTCTAAAATACTAGGACATATTTAATGCACAATTAACAAAATGGTTGGGTGTCAAAAGTTTTGATCCACCTCTGGTGAAAAAGACAAATTCCCGCCGATTTAGTAGAAGCGGGTCAAATTTGAACTATAGCTGCCTCATAGTTTGCTATTTATTTTTTCCAAAAATCATTTCTAGTTACATAAGTACCTATTTAATCAGAGAAACATCATAACTTTTCCAAGATTCAACCACTAGCTACGAACGGTCAAGCCCGCCATTTTGACTGCATTTTGAAACGGGCATAAATAATTCAAAAAAAGAAAAAAAATTGGAAAACCTTCGCATTGTGTCATTATATGTGATCAAGTTTCCAGGAAAAATAATAAACTTGTAATACGGAAATTATTTTAAAAAAGTGTTCTCAGAAATGAGCTATCATGCGTGAAGATTCATGGCTTTTCAAGCCAAATGATCAATCTTATGGCCCCATTCATGGCATAGTTTGTTAGAATGATCTCATATTGTGCACAAGGGGACATCTTGGAATTCCAAACAATGTTGCCTAAGGGAGCATTTTCCATTTTCCGAGTGCCTGAAATGAGTTTTTGTGTGAAGGACCTACCATATATTTATTGCAAAATTGGACGAAATCAATTTTATAAAATACTAGGCCATATTTAATGCACAATTGACAAAATGGTTGGGTGTCAAAAGTTTTGATCCACCTTTGGTGAAAAAGACAAATTCCCGCCGATTCAGTAGGAAGCAGGTCAAATTTGAACTGCAGCTGCCTCATAGTTTGCTATTTATTTTTTCCAAAAATCATTTCTAGTTACATAAGTACCTATTTAATCATAAATACATGGTTTGGTGGTGATACGTCGAGGTTTGGACGGTGGCCGAGGGCCCCAACTCTAGAGCGCGTAAACTCGCATGCCCGCCGCGTGGTCACCGCATGACCGTGGCGTTGCCATGTGTTCTGGGCGGCCTAGGCATGTCTAGCGGGTTGGGCACTCCCCAAGTAGGTGCTAGGAAGAAAATCACAACATAAGATTCTCACGAGGAGATAGATCGATGCTCAAACATGAATACGCAGCCAAGTGTTTGATTAGCGGTACGGGAAATGCACATGGCTAATGGGCGTAAGTTTTGGGTGAGGATGACCAGTTACTAAGAAGACCGTGTTCACAAATTTTCATCTCAAAAGGAGGAGCCTAGGTGGTACTTGCTTTGCAAAGTACAACACTGGACATAAATACAAATGTTGAAGCTGGGCTCAAAATAATGAATGGATTGAGCTGGAATTTGGTGGACGATGGTTATTTGGGCATACGAAAGCACTGTAGAAAATGGATACCATTTGGACATGCCAAAGTGGTACTTCCTTCACAAAGTGTTTTTCTGAACAGAATAGGAAAATGAATATTTTTGAATTATTTTTGAACTAGGCAAGGAAGGTTTTTTTTACATATTTGACGAAGATATGACCCAAAGAATTTATGAGATTTTTTGGGAATTTTGGGAATGACAGAAATATAGGTTGCTTCACAACCTAGGGAAAAAACTGCCACATGGACATGACACATAGCCAAAACTGATGAGGTGGCGCCTAGTCATAGCAACCCACCACAATTTACAAGGTTATGACCATCTATATTGGTCATGATCAGCTAGAAATAAGGCAGTGGACCAGTGCTATCTGCTTTATGACCATTTCGTGTATGGAAATTATGACCTTTCTGACCAAAATGGTTGTTATAGTTTAGGGTTTGGAGCCCCCCGAACAGCTTTTGACCAATTGGTCTAAAATGGTCATAGATCTATGACCAATTCTTCCAGGGTCACTGATAGAAGGTCACTAGTTGACATATTTCTTGTAGTGCTGGGGGCGCACCAGCCCCTTGTGGGTTGGTTAGCCTCCCTCCTATGGCCCATATGGCCCATATCTTCCACCGGGAGGGGGGGGGGGTCCGGTAACCCCTCCGGCACTCTGGTTTGTACCCGATACACTCCGGAATCCTTCTGGTGTCCGAATACCACCTTCTAATATATCAATCTTTACCTCTCGACCATTTCGAGACTCCTCGTCATGTCTGTGATCTCATCCAGGACTCTGAACAACCTTCAGTCACCAAAACACATAAATCATATAATACATATCATCATTGAACGTTAAGCGTGCGGACCCTACGGGTTCGAGAACTATGTAGACATGACCGAGACACCTCTATGGTCAATAACCAATAGTAGAACCTAGATGCTCATATTGGTTCCCACATATTCTACGAAGATCTTTATCGGTCGAATCACAATGTCAACATACGTTATTCCCTTTGTCATTGGTATGCTACTTGCCTGAGATATGATCGTCGGTATCTCCATACCTAGTTCAATCTCGTTACCGGCAAGTCTCTTTACCCATTCCGTAATGCATCATCTTGCAACTAACTCATTAGTCACATTGCTTGCAAGGCTTCATATAATGTGCATTACCGAGAGGGCCCAGAGATACCTCTCCGATACTTGGAGTGACAAATCCTAATCTCGATCTGTGCCAACCCAACAAACACTACAAAAAAAAGACACATCCGTGACATTTTGGGCCAAACAATTTTTTTTCTGTCATACATATGACACTTCTATGACGATAATTGTGACAAAACCCGGTATCATCATAGATGTGGTGGGCTCCTACTTCTATGACAAAAAATCATGACAGAAAATGGACTTTTCGTCTTGGGCGGGCCGGAGACGCAGCTGCATGACATTCTTTGGGCCGTCCATGACGGAAAAAACCGTGGTAGAAGCGAGGGGGAGGAAAATTTTGGGGAGTTGCCGGTTACGGTGGGAGGTCGGGGGCCGAGCGATGCGTGTTTCTCTCGTATACGTACGCACGCGTGTGCGAGGCGTTGGCTCTAACTGAACCCGAGCGAGGCGTTGGGCTCTAACTGAACCAGAGCGATTGCAGTGCAGGCTACTCGTTACTGAACCCGAGTGATCGATCGATGGCTATTAACTGAACCCGATTGAGCGATTCCTTTGCTACTGCTGCT
>NC_057798.1:629717614-629751186 GCF_018294505.1 Triticum aestivum
GTGCCCGTGGAGGGGTGGTTGAACAGGACCCCGTGGTGTGGATGGTTGAATGAACAGTGGACGGTGGAGGCGTGGTTGAACAGTAGCCGGTGGAGTAGCGCGCGGTGGAGGCTGGATGAACAGGAGCCCGTGGAGGCTGGAGGAGGTCGACGGTAGCCCGTGGAGGCTGGAGGAGGTCAACAGTGGAGATGAACAGTATCCCGTGGAGTCCCATTTTGCAGTACGCCACACCCCTCCCGATGAACAGGACCCCCGTTTTGACCGTAGGAGGTCCGTTTCATCCGTTTTGCGGTACGCCACAACGCTCCCGATCAACAGGACCCCTGTTTCGACCGTAGGAGGTCCGTTTCGTCCGTTTTGCGGTACGCCACACCCCTCCCAATTAACAGGACCCCTGTTTTGACCGTAGGATGTCCGTTTCGTCCATTTTGCGGTACGCCACACCCCTCCCGATCAACAGGAGCCCCGTTTCGAACATAGGAGGTCCGTTTCCTCCGTTATGCCGTACGCCAGGCCTCGTTTCCATCGCCTGTTCCGTGCAAGCCCTCCGGATGAACACGATGACGCATTTCATTCCAACCCAGCCGGTTGGCTCCCACGCGTTCCGTTGCCTCCCGATGAACACGACACATTCCGTTGCCTTCCCATGAACACGACGCATTCCGTTGCCTTCCCATGAACACGATGCATTCCGTTGCCTCCCCATGAGCATGACGACGATGCTATTTCTCCGTTCCGACCCAGCCATGTACGTATGCGCGAGTAGGCATTCGAGACCCTGCCCGTATGTACATACGTGGCCGTATTTTCTTTCTTGCACCCTGGCCGCTGTACGTACATGTACATGCTACGTGCACGCCTCTACTACGACACGTGCATGCCTCTACTACGAAACATGCATGCCTCTACATCGACTAGTATGTACATACACGTTCGCGACCAGAATGACAATGCTACGTACGCTTCAACCAGGTGAGTCCCGACTGTCAGGCACTTCCTTGCATGCGAAGATGTAGCTGGTGGGTCCCAGCAGTCAGGGGGGCGAATTGTTTTTTTGCCCGGACGCACTTCCTTGCGTGCGAAGATGTAGCTGGTGGGTCCCAGCAGTCAGGGGGGCGAATCATTTTTTTGCCCGGACACACTTCCTTGCATGCAAAGGTATAGCTGGTGGGTCCTAGCAGTCAGGGGGGAAACGTTTTTTTCGCAAAATATGGTGGCCCGTCCGGTGGGTCCTAGCTGTCAGGTGGAGGAATAATTATTTTTGCACGTAATAAGGAGGCACTTCCTTGCGGCCGCCGTGGACCCAGCTGTCAGCCTCTCCATGCACAGTACTCTTCCGATGGAAGCCGTTTCTTGACCACATTGACCACGCCAAGCCTAGAGCACCACGGCGGTGGACGACGGCGAGGCCTAGGAAGGGGACGACGCAGAGCCGGGGAAGACACTGCAGTGGATGCCCACGCAAAGAGGAGTACGAGGGTTCACTGGTTCGGCTGTGGTGTGAGGCTGCCGTCGCCGCAGAATAACAGGGGGTGTGGGTGAGTAGAGGGATGGCCTGGCTAGCGGTGGGAGTAGTAGGGGGCAGTGAGGCCTCCGCGGTATCACAGCCGGCCACGGGAGGCAGGAGCATGCGGCACGACCGGTGCTGCTTTGGGCGGCTAGAGAACGAAGACCTGAGGTTGATGAAGCACTACGACCGTTGGATGGACATCGTACGGTCACTTGAGTATTGACTAAGTTGTCAAAGCCCTACGTCCCCGTCAACTTGGGTCCCAGCTAGCATGGGGAGTATTCATGTTTTTGCGTAATAAGAAGGCACTTCCTTGCGTGCGAGGATATAGCTGGTGGGTCCAAGCTGTCAGCGGCGGTAGTGTTTTTTTCGTGAAATACAGAGGCCCTTTTGGTGGGTCCTAGATGTCAGGTGGAGGAATCATTATTTTGCGCGTAATAAGGATGCATTTCCTTGCGTGCGGTCGTGGACCCAGCTGTCAGCCTCTCCACGTACAGTCCACTTCAGATGCATGTCGGTCGTTGACCATGTTCACCAGGCTGCGCCGAGAGCACCAGGGCGATGGACGACGGCGAGGCCTAGGAAGGGAACGACACGGAGGCAGGGAAGACTCGGCAGTTGTTTCCCACACGGAGGGGAGTACGACTGTAAGAGGGTTTACTGGTTCATCTGCCGTCGCCCGATAATAACAGCAGGTGTGGGTGAGTAGAGGGATGGCTAGGCCAGCGATGGGAGTACAGTGGGGCGGTGAGGCCTACGCAGCAGCATAGCCGGCCGCGGGGAGGAGGGAGCAGGCAGTCCCACCGGCGCTTGTTTGAGCGGCTAGAGCAGGAAGAGCAAAGATTGAAGAAGCACGATGGCCATTGGATGGACATCCAACAGTCACTGCTTGTGCGTCAACCTTTTTTTATGAAAGCCTCAAATCCGTGGAAACCGCATACAACCCATCTGCCATTATTTCTTATAATTTACAGCCTATTTGCTAATTCTTAAGGTTTTTTTAGCCCATATTCTTTTTGTTAGCATTACAACCCATATTGCGGCCACGGTTAAAAAATTATATGAAATTTTGCATATTTCAGTGCGGTCCAAACTGTTTTTAATCCCGAAATTTTGACTCACATTCAAACTAATTTTAAAAATAAATGTATATCAATATAAAATCCAACAAAATCTCCATGCATAAAAAATAATGTAATTTAAAATCTCGAAATGAAAAAAAGATATTTGAAACTAATTGCTGGTTTGATGTGTTTTAAAAATGTACAACCCATTTCTCATTACTGATGGGCCATTTTCTCGGCCAGCCGAATGAAAGCTCTCCTCATCTTGAAAGATTTGCAGCCCAACAGGCCTGACAAAGCGACTTACTTGGCAAATCACAAAAAAACTGGGCTGTGGCCGTGGACCCAGGTGTCGGCCTCTCCACGTACAGTACTCTTCCGATGGAAGTCGTTCCTTGACCACGTTGACCATGCCGCACGGAGAGCACCACAGCGGTGGACGATGGCGAGGCCTAGGAAGGGGACGACGCGGAGCCAGGGAAGACGTGGCAGTGGAAGCCCGTGTGGAGAGGAGTACGAGGGTTCACTGGTTCGGTTGCGGTGTGAGGCTGCCATCGCCGCAGGGCCTGGCCAGCGGTGGGAATAGTAGGGGGCGATGAGGCCTCCGTGGCAGCACAACCGGCCACGGGAGGCAGGAGCATGCGGCACGACCGACGCTGCTTTGGGCGGCTGGAGCAAGAAGACCAGAGGTTGAAGAAGCACTATGGCCGTTGGATGGACATCGTACGGTCACTGGAGCTAGAATCGTTCATATTGACTAAGTTGACAAAGCCCTTCGTCCCCGTCAACTTAGTAGGCCCACAAGTCAGCCTCCCACCAAGGTGGGTCCCAGCTAGCCGGGGGGTATTCATTTTTTTGTGCGTAATAATGAGGCACTTTCGGTGGGTCCGAGCTGACAGCGGGGGGAACGTTTTTTTCGTGAAATACGGTGGCCCATCAGGTGGGTCCCAGCAGTGAGGGGGCAAACATTTTTTTTCACAAAATACGGTGGCCCGTCCAGTGGGTCCCTGCTGTCAGTTGGAGGAATAATTATTTTCCACGTAATAAGGAGGCACTTACTTGCTGCGGCCGTAGACCCAGCTGAGACTCTCCACGTACAGTAAACTTCCAATGGAAGTCATTCCTTGACCACGTTGACCTCACCGCGTTCCGTTGCATGCATGCGTCCATGGGCATGGTGCGTCCCCACTGTCAGCCTCTCACATACAGTGATCTTCCGATGACTCTCAATTGTTGACCACGTTGACCACACCGTGCCGAACGCACCCACACTAGAACGACCCGGAGATGGGGAAGACGGGGCAGTGGAGTCGCAGATGGAGAGGACTGGGAAACTTCACTGGTTCGGGTGCTCGGCAGCACAGCCGCGGTGCCGCCCACGGGAGACAGGAGCAAGAACAGAGGTTGAAGAAGGAGCACGGCTGTTGGATTAGCATCCAATGGTCCAGCTGCTAGAATCATTTGTTGATTAAGTTGACAAAGCCATGCGTACACGTCCGCTTAGTAGGCCCACAAGTCAGTCACCAAATCTGACGGGTCCGAGCTGTCAACGGGATGAATATATTTTTTTGCAAAACAAGGAGGCACTTCCTTCTGTGCGAAGATACAGCCGGTGTGTCCCAGCTGTTAGGTGGAGGAAACATTTTTTAGCTTATTAAGGAGGAACTTTCCTTGCATGCGACCATGGACCTCGTGGGTCCCAGCCGTCAGGCTCTCCACGTACAGTCCTCTTCCGATGACTCTCGTTTGTTGACCACGCCGCACCGAACGCAGCGAGGTGGTGGACGACGGCGAGGCCCCGGACGGGAACGACTCGGAGATGGGAAAATGCGGCAGTGGAGTCGCAGATTGAGAGGCGGAGAAGGGTTATAACTGGTTCTGTTGCGGCGTGGGGCTGTAGTCTGTGGAGAATAACATGATTATTAAATTTGTCCTTAAAATCTTCGCAAGCTTTTGTACGCAATCACCAGGATTTTTCTTGCCTGTGAGTCAAAAACAACCAGGATTTTCCTTGCCAACTTCCGTTAAACATTTACTTTTATAAATTAATAACAGGTGGGATGTTTTTATAATGTATATATAAGTCTCTATAAAATATATGATAATAGTAATAATATAAATATATATAATGTGGTTAGATGTCAGGACCCCGACTCAATGTCACATCGATCTAGCCTATAACACCTCATATCACTTTGCGGCCTCACGCACGGTATTCCCACGGGTGTCGCCTTACCTTTGCTCGGGACCGTTTGCGCCTTTTGGTTCACGTATATGATGATGTCGCTAGCATCCATATGATAAGGAGCCCGGGCTGACATGACTAGTCGTAAACCCAAAGTGGCACAGACTTACAGGGACAGGCATCCATGACCCAGCATCGAACGTGTCGGTCATCAGCAAGTGGGTCCGGGCTGTAGCACTGGGCTAGCAGGCCTCCGGCAAACCGGGCTGTAGCGGGCTAACAGGGCTCCGGTACTCAATGCGTGACATTTCCCCGAAGGGACAGACACAGGAACGAAGAAGGACACATGCCGGCCAGCCTAAGTGTTCCGGAGCAGTAGCAAGCTACCATGGCTCAATGGAAACACTAGGGGACATTTCCCGGTAAGAGAGGCTACTAAAGATAAACAACTAGATAGTCAGATCCCACACATACCAAGCATTTCAATCATACACACAATATGCTCGATATGTGCAAATACAACAAGGCATCACAACATGACTCTACGACACAAGTACTTTATTTAAAGGCTCAGAGAGCCATACATAACATACATACAAGTACGGGTCACACGACCCACATTCAAGTCATACAGTCATACAAACTAGCAGCGGAAGTAACTTGTCTGAGTACAGACAACTAGTAAAATAAAAGAGGCTTGGAAAGCCTAGCTATACTACATGGACCTTCACAAGCTCAGGATCACCACCTGGGCCTTAGTCTACTCGTCGATGTCCACGTCTACGAAGAACCCATCAGAAGGGGTTGCAGCGCCTTCTGTAAAATGTAAATTATAGCAACATGAGTACAAAGGTACCCAGCAAGACTTACGTCAGATCCTACATACATGCACATTATCAAGAAGGGTTGGTGGAGTTATTGCAGCAAGCCAGCTTTGACTCTTGGCTAAGCTATCCTACGAGACTCCAACTTGAAATGGTTTTGCGCACACGAGTCCACTACTCACCACTTGAATACAACATCGAGGATCCACCTCCGTCATCCTAGGGAAGAGCCATCCTCGGCACTCACGCTTATCTTGAGGTTTTTAGTAGTATCCATTCACTTGTCTATGAACTGTATAAGCAACCAAGTAGTCCTTTACCGCGGACGCGGCTATTCGAATAGATCATGTTAACCCTGCAGGGGTGTACTTCTTCATACATGTTTCCACCACTTAGCGTCTGCACACGACATGTGCTCGGCAGACTTCAAGCGAAAGCCGACGTGGGTGTAGACCACGACCTACCTAAACACCTAAGTCTCTAGTCCAGGTTTATCGCCTATCCAGGTTCCATCCGCAGGGAGTCCGGCCGAGGTTTCCCATATGGCCCTGAACGATGTGTACAGGGTTCCCGAGATACCTAACGGGTATTCGATACACCGTGCCACGTACCTACCGCATCACAGCCCACCCCGCGGGTCAGCGCTGTCCACGGCCTCCAGTAAGCTACAAACATCAGAAACTACTTGCAACTCCTGGACAGAGGACTAGGGTGAATAAGAAGTCGAGCGGGGTCATATTTCAGGGCCCAATGCATGGTAGTAGCTGAATCTTAAATCACGCATACAGATCTCAGTTCTTAAGGTCGGCTTCAATGAAACAACCCACCACGTACTCCTACATGGCCTCTCATCGATACCTTTACCAAATCGTGTTCACCACATCACTCTCATTACCGACATGATCATTTCACTCTAGCCCATCACCTAGATGAACCAGACCTGACACGACTCTAAGCATAGCAGGCATAGCAAGCTAGGAACAACACATACATATGGCTCAATCAATTCCTACACATGCTAGTGGGTTTCATCTAATTACTGTGGCAATGACAGGTCATGCAGAGGAAATGGGTTCAACTACCATAGCACACAGCAGTTTGAAACGCGTTGTCTTAATGCAGTAAAAGAGAGCAAGAGCGAGAACATGGGATTATATCGATATGATCAAATGGTTGGTTGCTTGCCTGATGGATCGATGCACGGATACGGTTCTTCGCTAGGGTAATCACGGTACTCCTCGGAGGCAGAACCTGCCGCAAAGAACACCGATACACAACCATCACCAAACAATGTGCGACAATATGATGCATGCATGAAACATGGCAATATGAGTGTGTTGGGCTAATGCAACTAAAACCAGATGGGTTTGAATCAATTTGAACCAAAGATTCAAATTTCAAACTCATAAATGGCCCTTTAAAGTCTTTTATCTTGTTCTGCACTAAACCTCAAGTTAGTTTGTTTAAACATGCATGAAACTAGTACAGATGGATAGATTGGATTTTTCTGATCATTTTTCATATATAATTTGTTTGATTTGGAGCTACGGTTGAATTTATATGAATTTTTGAAGTTTGGGTTATTTTCTGGAATTTATAAATCATTTTAGATTTATTTTAATTCCAGAAAAGGATTACTGCGTCAGCATGAGGTCATGCTGACCTCAGCAAGTCAACAGACCGGCCCAGGTCAAACTGACCAGTGGGTCCAGGGTGTCAGTGGATAATTAACTAATTTAATTTAGTTTAAACTAATCTGGATAATTAGCAGAAGGGGGCCCCACCTGTCATTGACTCAACAGAGTCAACCAGGGCCCACCCGTGGTCAAAGTCAAAACGGCTGCACCGCGTTTAGCCGCCGGCGAGCCCGACGCGGCAGCGGAAGTGGTTTTGGCCATTTCGGCCACCAAATGGGGCGCGGAAGGCATCTACGTGGAGCTGGGGACGAACCGCAGCTCTTGGTGGAGCGAGTTGAGGTCGGGGTGGCCGGAGTTGGCGCCGGCGACGACCTAGGCGGTCACCGGAGTTCGGGTGAAGGCGAACTCGGGGCTAGGGTGTGCGGTGAGGTGCGGGGAGTGCACGGTTGGACTCAACGCAGCGTGGTGAGTGCGTTGGACACCGTGAGGTGGCCGGAGGATGGCCGGGAGCACGTCGGCGACGAGATCCGCGGCGGTGCGTGCGGGTGATCTTCGTGCGATGGCTACACGGCTCAGGGGCGAGAGAGGAAGGGTAGGAGGGGTAGCTAGGCTCACAGAGCACCCGTAGAGGCCACCGGCGGGGTCGGGGATGAGCTGATGCGGCGACGGTGTTGAAGGGGATCTCCAGCGACGGCGAACTCGGGCGAGGTCGGTGCGGTGGACTCGGGCCTCACGAGCACGCGGGGCTCGGTTAGCTCGACGAAGTGGACGGCGGCGGAGCTCCTGGACACAGTGGCGCGGCGTGGGGTTGACGGAGAGCGCGTCTACGGCGTAGGCACGGCGGCGGTGGCGTCGGCCATGGCTGGGGAGCGCGAGGGGGAGGAGCTAGAGAGGAGAGGGGGCGTCTGGGGAGTTCGGGGGAGAGAGAGGGGTCGATCCACGACGTTAGCCGGGCGAGTGGAGCGGCGAGGCGGCGAGCAGGTGCGTGGCACCCATGCGGTGCTCGCCGTCCAGCACCTTGCCTGCCTGCCTGGCCGGCAAGCAGCTCGCTGGCGCGGCGCTGGGCTGGGCCGGCAGGTGGGCCGGGTTGCAGGCGCCAGGTAAGTTTTTTCCTTTCTGTTTTCTGTTTCTCTTTTTCTATTTTTCTGCAACTTTGTTGAATTAATAAAAATACTTAGGCAACTCCTAAAATCACCAAACTGCTCCTGGTCCATGGTTGGATTATTTCCAACATGAAACATTTTAGTTTGGAGATATTTGAGCATTTGAAATATTTTATAAATTTAAAATGCCCAAATTCAAATAATTATGAATTAACTCAAAGACCTTAGGATGACCTAGAAAACTGTGCATCACTTTTGGCAGAGGTTCTGAACCAAGACAAAAATGATGGACATTTCAGAAGGGCATTTCAGGTTCATTGAAATAGTTTTTAGTAAACCCTAGTTGGTTTCAGAGGGGGCTGGGGGTTCTGACATCCCCATTTCAAGTTTCTGTTGAAAGAATAAACATGATGCAACACTCTAATGCATGAACTAGCTAGGGTGTGACAACTCACCCCCACTCAAAAGAATCTCGACCCGAGATTTGGGTTCCTCCGGGAAGAAGGCGGGATACTCGAGTCGAAGACGATCCTCCCTTTCCCAAGTTGCTTCATTCTCAGAATGGTGCGACCATTGAACCTTGAGAAACTTGATATTATGACGTCGAGTGGTACGCTCAGCTTGATCGAGGATACGAACGGGGTACTCTCGATACGTGAGATTATCTTGGAGATCAAGCGTTTCGTGGTCTACTCCACGGATAGGATCCGAGAAGCAACGCCTGAGTTGAGAAACGTGGAAGACGTCGTGGACTCTGGAGAGATGCGGGGGTAGTTCCAATTGGTAGGCAACTTCTCCTCGTTTTGCGAGAATGCGAAAAGGTCCAATGTAACGAGGAGCCAATTTGCCCTTGATACCGTAGCGATGGGTTCCCTTCAGAGGAGTAACCCGAAGGTAAACCTTCTCGTCAACCTCAAAAGTCATAGCCTTATGTTTTCGGTCGTATTGACTCTTTTGACGAGATTGGGCTGTTTTCAACTTTTCACGAACGATGCGAACTTGATCTTCTGCTTCCTGAATCATATCTGGGCCAAAGAATTGTCTTTCCCCGGTTTCTGACCAGTTAAGAGGCGTTCGACACCTCCGTCCATAGAGAACTTCAAAAGGGGCTTTGCCCAAGCTGGATTGATAGCTGTTGTTATAAGCAAATTCGGCAAATGGAAGGCACTTCTCCCAATCCATTCCGAATGAGATAATAGAAGCTCGAAGCATGTCTTCTAGAATCTGGTTGACGCGTTCCACTTGACCACTTGATTGAGGGTGGAAAGCGGTACTAAAAGAAAGGCGGGTTCCCATAGCATTTTGGAAACTTTCCCAAAATCGAGAGGTGAAAAGACTTCCTCGATCCGAGTTAATTTCCAAAGGAACACCATGGAGAGACACTATTCGAGAGATGTACAAGTCTGCTAACTGACTAGCAGTTATACTCTCACGAACGGGCAGGAAATGGGCCACTTTGGAAAGATGATCGATAACGACGAAGATAGCATTATTCCCTCTCTTGGTCCTGGGAAAACCGGTGATGAAGTCCATACCAATTTTATCCCATTTCCATTCAGGAATAGCTAGGGGTTGAAGGGTGCCAGCAGGCCGTTGATGCTCTGCTTTTACACGACGGCAGACGTCGCAATTAGCAATATACTGAGCAATTTCTCTTTTCATCCTAGTCCACCAGAACCTCTGGCGTAGGTCTTGATACATCTTGGTACTACCGGGATGAATGGTGAGAGGAGATTCATGAGCCTCCTTAAGGATCAACTGCCGTAGATGTTGGTTCTTGGGAACCACTAAACGGTTCTCAAAGTACACAACACCATGATCATATGTGGAGAAACATCTAGCACCTCCGCTAGCAATGTTCTCCTTGATCTTAGATATTCCCTTATCTCGCTTTTGGGCAGCGATGATTTGATCCGTAAGAGTAGGTTTCGCCACCAAGGTGGAAAGAAATCCTTGAGGAACAATGTGAAGGTTAAGCTTCCGAAATTCCTCATGGAGAAGCGGTTGACTTGGTTGTAACATCAGGTTGTTACAATAAGATTTACGACTTAGCGCATCAGCCATGACGTTGGCTTTCCCTGGGCTGTAAGTTATTCCTAAGTCGAAATCTGTGATCAACTCGACCCAACGTCTTTGCCTGAGATTCAAATCCGGTTGGGTGAAGATGTACTTCAGACTTTGGTGATCAGTGAATATTTCGCAACGATTACCGAGGAGGTAATGTCGCCAGGTTTTAAGTGCATAGACTACAGCTACAAGCTCTAGATCATGAGTAGGATAATTCTCCTCATGTGGGTGCAATTGCCGTGAAGCGTAAGCAATTATGTGTCGATCTTGCATGAGAATGCAACCTAGTCCTTGTCGCGAGGCGTCGCAGTAGATAACAAAGTCCTTAGAGAAATCTGGCGGTACCAATACGGGAGCAGATGTCAGGCGTCTTTTCAGTTCCTGAAAAGTTGTGCTCACATTGTGGAGTCCACTCGAACTTTTTATCTTTCTTGAGGAGTTCGGTTAGAGGTTTTGCAACTTTGGAGAAGTTCTCGACAAAGCGACGACAATAGCTCGCTAGGCCAAGGAAACTCCGAACTTGCTTGACCGATTCAGGTGGAGTCCAATTAAGGACGGCTTGAACTCGCTCAGGGTTAACAGCAATGCCTTTACTAGAAATTACATGTCCAAGATAGGTCACTTCTGACAACCAGAATTCACATTTAGAAAATTTGGCATAAAGGCGATGCTCTCGAAGTTTCTTCAACACTAGCCTTAGGTGTTCGACATGTTCTTCCTCATTCTTGGAGTAGATGAGTATATCATCGAGGTAAACCACGACGAATTTATCCAAATACTCCATGAATATAGAGTTCATCAACTGAGAGAAAGTGGCTGGAGCGTTGGTTAAACCGAAGGACATGACGGTGTACTCGTATTGGCCATAACGAGTAACAAAGGCCGTTTTCGGAATGTCCCCGTTTCTGATTTTGATTTGATGGTAGCCCAACCTCAAATCCATTTTAGAGAAGACTGAGGATCCAGCGAGCTGATCATACAGGTCGTTGATCCCGGGGAGCGGATACTTGTTCTTAATTGTGACCAAGTTGACAGGTCGATAATCTACAACCATCCGGTCCATACCATCCTTCTTCTTGACGAAGAGGACGGGGCAAGCCCAAGGAGATGAACTAGGTCGGATGAAACCCTTTTTCAAGGACTCATCGAGTTGTTTCTTAAGCTCGACTAGTTCAAAAGGTGCCATCTTGTAGGGTCTTCTGGAAATCGGGACAGTTCCTGGAATGAGATCTATCACGAATTCGACATCTCTGTCAGGTGGAACACCTGGCAATTCCTCTGGGAAGACATCCGGGAAGTCACGGACTACCGGAACGTCCTCAAGGTCTGGCAAAGGGCTGGCGTTAAGAGAATATAACTGTCGCTTGGTTATTCGGGTCAAGACATTGACTATCTTCCCCGAAGGATGGGTGAGTTGAACAGTCCTAGAGAAGCAATCAATTTTGGCATGATGGGCTGACATCCAGTCCATATCCAAGATGATATTAATATCCGAAGATTTGAGGGCTATCAAAGATGCGAGAAAAACAAGTTTGTCGACTTGAATTTCATTTCCATGGCTTACTCTAGAAGTTTGCCATTTGGATCCCGGAGTTTGAATTACCATAGAGGTGGGCATCTCACAGAATGTGGTGTTATGCAGACGAGCATAGCTCTCAGATATAAATGAATGAGATGCTCCTGTATCGAAAAGAACAGATGTCGGGTGTCAATTAACAAGGAGCGTAGCGAGAACGACGTTGGGATCTTCTTGAGCCTCTTCCACAGAAACACAATTAACATGGCCACGAGCAGTGGTGGCCGGCTTGGCGTAGAACACTTTCCCTGTCGGCTTGCCGCGGCCAACAGTTTTTGCTGTCTGGTTGGGGTTGGTTTGGGGACACTCGCGCATATAGTGGCCTGATTCCCCACACTTGAAACAAGTCACGGAACTAGTACGTGGAGGAGCATTGTTGGTTGGACCACCATAGGGCTTGGCTGGTGCATATGGCTGAGCTGGGCGAGGCGCCTGGAAGGATGGCCTCGGTTATAACCTGGGTGGCAGGGCAGTGCTAGGCACCCACACGCGGCGCTTCTGAGGACCAGCACCGGATGAGGAACCCAAGTCACGACCATGCTTGCGTGTTGCTTCATAATCAGTCTGACCAGTCTCAGCACTGATGGCTTTGTTAACAAGCTTCTGAAAAGATGTGCACTCATGCAGACGGAGATCGCGGCGAAGCTCAGGACTAAGTCCCTTACGGAACCTTGCCTGCTTCTTGGCATCAGTAGAAACTTCCTCCGTTGCATAACGGGCAAGGTTACCAAACTCCCTGCTGTAAGCGTCAACAAAGAGTCGACCTTGAGTGAAACTACAGAACTCCTCACGTTTACGGTCCATGAGACCCTCCGGAATGTGATGTTCACAGAAAGCCTCGCTGAATTCAGCCCAGGTAGTGACATGGTCCGCTGGGTGCATAGCTCCATAATTCTCCCACCATAGACTGGCGGGGCCTTCAAGATGATATGCAGCAAAGGTGACCTTGTCAGCCTCAGCTACTAGCGCAGAACGCAGTTTGTGAGAAATACTGCGAAGCCAGTCATCAGCGTCGAGAGGCCCGACGGAGTGGTGGAACGTGGGTGGATGTAACTTGATGAAATCACTGAGTGACACCAAGTTAGTCCTCTGATGGTGTGCTGTGTTCTGTTCAATACGCTCCAACAAACGGTTGGTCTCCCACTTGTTCCTCTCAGCCTCTAGCATAACTTCTGCCAGAGAGGGAGGGTGAGGCAGATTTGTATCCCCAACTCTGCTGCCTTCGGCCTGCTCTGGGGGAGCAGGTTTGTTGCGGGTGTTGACCATCCTAGGAAAAACAAGATAATGGTTTAGTCCAAAATGACAAGATTCCGACATAGAATGTAGAATGTAATGGACAACTCAGAATGCAAGATGATCATCCGTATGACATGGTAGATACAGAAACTACTTCTTTTATTCCATCGTCATACACACCATACGAGGTTAGTACAAGACCAACAAGTACTACTACGGTGAGAGGAGGATTACATATCATCGGAGGCATCCCAAGCTCCTATACATTATTTTCCCTACACCCCCGGAATTACTACACGCTAAGTCATATTCCACAAGTCACGCAGGACGGTGGAAATACAACTATTACAATACCTAGTGGATCTATTACTATCTCAGTCATCTCCGTAGTAGTTCTCATAGAAGTCTCCTCCATAGCCTGGAAGTTCAACGTGAGCATCCGGAAACAAACGGTCCTGAGGAGCCTGTGGACCAAAAGGGCTAGGGTGAGGTCTTGGACCAACAAACGATGGCCTGCGAGGACCACGAGGTGGGGTGATGCCTCCCACATCACGCCAATCCATCATGTCCGGCAGAGCAGACCTAACAGGATACAGATCTCTCATATCCATGCATCCAGCTTGCACAGCCGGTGCAAACCGAGTCAAGGTGGCCCAATGATCGGCGCGGGTGTTGAAAAGCTCCATTCTCAAGGCCCGATTCTCTCGGTCCTTATCCTCGAGCAACTCAGCAGTGGTGCGAGTTAGTGAGTCCTCCTGACTGGGGTCAGCATAGATAGCCCGGAGATAGCCGTGCGCTCCAGGAAGTGAAGCTGGCATATACCGAAAGTTGGTGTTGCGAAGCAGACCAGTCCTGACTCGCATGATGGTCATCATAGAATAAGCCGCATCTTGGACAGCCATCTCAATAGTAACACCGAGCCCATAGGAATAGTGAAGAGCCTCGGTAGAACCAGGATAAGAGGAAAATATCCGGACGGTGCAAAGATACTGGCTTTGGTTAAAATCTCGAAACTGCTCTTCGACCGTGTATTCGGGATACCAACAGTAACCCGTCTCGATCATCACTCGGACTAACATGGCCGTATGACCGGTCACACCAATGCATCGGGTCAGGCGAACCACTTGATTTTGGTCGCGAGTGGCCATCTGAAAGCACAACCATAATGCAAAGGCATTAGAATTTCTAGCAAAATTTCGACAGCATAACGGCTGTAAATGCTCAAGAAGGGTTTGAGACATTTATCAAAAAATTGCATAGACACTCAACAATATCATATCAAGGTTCTGGGTTCAACTTATCAGCATAACAAGGTAGTAGAACTGAACTAGGCTTGTAGTCATCAAACCTATAAGGTACTACTGATTCGTAACACGTGAACCTGATAGAGAGAGAAGATCCTAATCCTTAATCCCCGGTAGAAGAATGGACTGACTCAGATCAGAATGCCATGAGGTAAAGAAGTAAAAAGAGCCTTACGTACCATCCCACAATCAATTCCCCTACATATAACTAAAGCATTTCTAGACTCAACATCGACCAGTTTGGCTTGGAGAACCTACAGGCAGTCCTGCTCTGATACCAACACTGTCAGGACCCCGACTCAATGTCACATCGATCTAGCCTGTAACACCTCATATGACTTTGCGGCCTCACGCACGGTATTCCCACGGGTGTCGCCTTACCTTTGCCCGGGACCGTTTGCGCCTTTTGGTTCACGTATATGATGATGTCGCTAGCATCCATATGATAAGGAGCCCGGGCTGACATGACTAGTCGTAAACCCAAAGTGGCACAGACTTACAGGGACAGGCATCCATGACCCAGCATCGAACGTGTCGGTCATCAGCAAGTGGGTCCGGGCTGTAGCACTGGGCTAGCAGGACTCCGGCAAACCGGGCTGTAGCGGGCTAACAGGGCTCCCGTACTCAATGCGTGACATTTCCCCGAAGGGACAGACACAGGAACGAAGAAGGACACATGCCGGCCAGCCTAAGTGTTCCGGAGCAGTAGCAAGCTACCATGGCTCAATGGAAACACTAGGAGACATTTCCCGGTAAGAGAGGCTACTAAAGATAAACAACTAGATAGTCAGATCCAACACATACCAAGCATTTCAATCATACACACAATATGCTCGATATGTGCAAATACAACAAGGCATCACAACATGACTCTATGACACAAGTACTTTATTTAAAGGCTCAGAGAGCCATACATAACATACATACAAGTATGGGTCACACGACCCACATTCAAGTCATACAGTCATACAAACTAGCAACGAAAGTAACTTGTCTGAGTACAGACAACTAGTAAAATAAAAGAGGCTTGGAAAGCCTAGCTATACTACGTGGACCTTCACAAGCTCAGGATCACCACCTGGGCCTTAGTCTACTCGTCGATGTCAACGTCTACGAAGAACCCATCAGAAGGGGTTGCAGCGCCTTCTGTAAAATGTAAATTATAGCAACATGAGTACAAAGGTACCCAGCAAGACTTACGTCAGATCCTACATACATGCACATTATCAAGAAGGGTTGGTGGAGTTATTGCAGCAAGCCAGCTTTGACTCTTGGCTAAGCTATCCTACGAGACTCCAACTTGAAATGGTTTTGCGCACACGAGTCCACTACTCACCACTTGAATACAACATCGAGGATCCACCTCCGTCATCCTAGGGAAGAGCCATCCTCGGCACTCACGCTTATCTTGAGGTTTTTAGTAGTATCCATTCACTTGTCTATGAACTGTATAAGCAACCAAGTAGTCCTTTACCGCGGACGCGGCTATTCGAATAGATCATGTTAACCCTGCAGGGGTGTACTTCTTCATACATGTTTCCACCACTTAGCGTCTGCACACGACATGTGCTCGGCAGACTTCAAGCGAAAGCCGACGTGGGTGTAGACCACGACCTACCTAAACACCTAAGTCTCTAGTCCAGGTTTATCGCCTATCCAGGTTCCATCCGCAGGGAGTCCGGCCGAGGTTTCCCATATGGCCCTGAACGATGTGTACAGGGTTCCCGAGATACCTAACGGGTATTCGATACACCGTGCCACGTACCTACCGCATCACAGCCCACCCCGCGGGTCAGCGCTGTCCACGGCCTCCAGTAAGCTACAAACATCAGAAACTACTTGCAACTCCTGGACAGAGGACTAGGGTGAATAAGAAGTCGAGCGGGGTCATATTTCAGGGCCCAATGCATGGTAGTAGCTGAATCTTAAATCACGCATACAGATCTCAGTTCTTAAGGTCGGCTTCAATGAAACAACCCACCATGTACTCCTACATGGCCTCTCATCGATACCTTTACCAAATCGTGTTCACCACATCACTCTCATTACCGACATGATCATTTCACTCTAGCCCATCACCCAGATGAACCAGACCTGACACGACTCTAAGCATAGCAGGCATAGCAAGCTAGGAACAACACATGCATATGGCTCAATCAATTCCTACACATGCTAGTGGGTTTCATCTAATTACTGTGGCAATGACAGGTCATGCCGAGGAAATGGGTTCAACTACCGTAGCACACAGCAGTTTGAAACGCGTTGTCTTAATGCAGTAAAAGAGAGCAAGAGCGACAACATGGGATTGTATTGATATGATCAAATGGTTGGTTGCTTGCCTGATGGATCGATGGACGGATACGGTTCTTCGCTAGGGTAATCACGGTACTCCTCGGAGGCAGAACCTGCCGCAAAGAACACCGATACACAACCATCACCAAACAATGTGCGACAATATGATGCATGCATGAAACATGGCAATATGAGTGTGTTGGGCTAATGCAACTAAAACCAGATGGGTTTGAATCAATTTGAACCAAAGATTCAAATTTCAAACTCATAAATGGCCCTTTAAAGTCATTTATCTTGTTCTGCACTAAACCTCAAGTTAGTTTGTTTAAACATGCATGAAACTAGTACAGATGGATAGATTGGATTTTTCTTATCATTTTTCATATATAATTTGTTTGATTTGGAGCTACGGTAGAATTTATATGAATTTTTGACGTTTGGGTTATTTTCTAGAATTTATAAATCATTTTAGATTTATTTTAATTCCAGAAAAGGATTACTGCGTCAGCATGAGGTCATGCTGACCTCAGCAAGTCAACAGACCGGCCCAGGTCAAACTGACCAGTGGGTCCAGGGTGTCAGTGGATAATTAACTAATTTAATTTAGTTTAAACTAATCTGGATAATTAGCAGAAGGGGGCCCCACCTGTCATTGACTCAACAGAGTCAACCAGGGCCCACCCGTGGTCAAAGTCAAAACGGCTGCACCGGCGTTTAGCTGCAGGCGAGCCCGACGCGGCGGCAGAAGTGGTTTTGGCCATTCCGGCCACCAAATGGGGCGCGGAAGGCATCTACGTGGAGCTGGGGACGAACCGCAGCTCTTGGTGGAGTGAGTTGAGGTCGGGGTGGCCGGAGTTGGCGCCGGCGACGACCTAGGCGGTCACCGGAGTTCGGGTGAAGGCGAACTCGGGGCTAGGGTGTGCGGTGAGGTGCAGGAAGTGCACGGTTGGACTCAACGCGGCGTGGTGAGTGCGTTGGACACCGTGAGGTGGCCGGAGGATGGCCGGGAGCACGTCGGCGACGAGATCCGCGGCGGTGAGTGCGGGTGATCTTCGTGCGGTGGCTACACGGCTCGGGGGCGAGAAAGGAAGGGTAGGAGGGGTAGCTAGGCTCATAGAGCACCCGTAGAGGCCACCGGCGGGGTCGGGGACGAGCTGATGCGGCGACGGCGTTGAAGGGGATCTCCGGCGACGGCGAACTCGGGCGAGGTCGGTGCGGTGGACTCGGGCGTCACGAGCACGCGGGGCTCGGTTAGCTCGACGAAGTGGACGGCGGCGGAGCTCCTGGACACAGTGGCGCGGCGCGGGGTTGACGGAGAGCGCGTCTACGGCGTAGGCACGGCGGCGGTGGCGTCGGCCATGGCTAGGGAGCGCGAGGGGGAGGAGCTGGAGAGGAGAGGGGGCGTCTGGGGGGTTCGGGGGAGAGAGAGGGGTCGATCCACGACGTTAGCCGGGCGAGTGGAGCGGCGAGGCGGCGAGCAGGTGCGTGGCACCCATGCGGTGCTCGCCGTCGAGCACCTTGCCTGCCTGCCTGGCCGGCAAGCAGCTCGCTGGCGCGACGCTGGGCTGGGCCGGCAGGTGGGCCGGGTTGCAGGCGCCAGGTAAGTTTTTTCCTTTCTGTTTTCTGTTTCTCTTTTTCTATTTTTATGCAACTTTGTTGAATTAATAAAAATACTTAGGCAACTCCTAAAATCACCAAACTGCTCCTGGTCCATGGTTGGATTATTTCCAACATGAAACATTTTAGTTTGGAGATATTTGAGCATTTGAAATATTTTATAAATTTAAAATGCCCAAATTCAAATAATTATGAATTAACTCAAAGACCTTAGGATGACCTAGAAAACTGTGCATCACTTTTGGCAGAGGTTCTGAACCAAGACAAAAAAGATGGACATTTTAGAAGGTCATTTCAGGTTCATTGAAAAAGTTTTTAGTAAACCCTAGTTGGTTTCAGAGGGGGCTGGGGGTTCTGACATCCCCATTTCAAGTTTCTGTTGAAAGAATAAACATGATGCAACACTCTAATGCATGAACTAGCTAGGGTGTGACATTAGAATGGGAAAACATAAATTGGACACAACATTACTTTTATAAGAGACCTGCGTTTTATACCCCACAGTAGGCATACTAACAAGTTCACACACAAATACAACAGAAAAGGTAAACATTCATATCAGACTCAGGTTCATAGGACACGTTCATATTCATAGCCAACATTCACTATCAACAACTCAAAAGATTCATATATACACAAGCTCAGCATATCTATGCATCCAAATGATTGATAGATCACACGACAATATTCATACACAATTCACAAAAAGACTCAGATATACACATGTTTAGTATGTTTATGCATCCAAATGATTGAGATCACAGCCAATATGATCCATGGACAAACTTTAATTACCTAGGGTACAGACTGGTAAATGGTGTTCAATCGGAGGTACTTCTTGCTAAAATTAGTTCTTGTATGAGTAAACTTTCGAGTACATAAGAGGCAACACAGACAATCTGAACTTTACTTGTAGGTTTATCCTCAAATAGTGGCCTCGTGCCGAGGGAGGTTTGAGCAACTTGGCCACTACTTTCATCCAACTAGTTTACTGGCTCATCTTGGTCCTGTATCTTGTCAAAATTCTACATTGTAGACGAGAAACGAGGCGGTTGAGAAAATGAACCACCCAAATTTTTTGTGCAGTTCAAATGAAATGGAGCATCCTTGGCGTGCAGACTGATTAAGTGCCAGATGAATATACGCGTCAACCAACTTGTCTGGAATCTTTAGACTCCATGCCATATAGTTCGCTACCATATGTGCCGATAACCAAAAGGCACAAGTTGGGACCAAAGACTGGACTGCATTTTTCTGGGCTATGCTCCAAGCAATATTTTTGGCGTTCACTCTCTTAATACTTGGAGTTTGACAATTAGTTGACGCCGGTTGATACTCGAATGAATATAGGCACTTCTTGTCAACATCGATGCTTGTTTGAGTGAACTTTGGTGTACATATCAGCAGCATAAGTACCTGTCCATCTGATCATTTTGTGCAGTTCTACTGAAATCACCCAATGTAATGATTTTCCTGTGAGGTCAGGCTCCAAATCACTCCTTTATGAAATCGGCAAACAGTAGCACAATACCAAATTACCAATACAGATGACAGGCACAATAATCAGGATAAAGGCCAGTACCAACCTGTGTGAGGTAGCATATCAATTACTATTTCCTTTGACTGGAAGCCGAGATAAGCCAAGTGACTGACAGCAAAGGAAGAAAGCAAGCGGAGATTAGCGTCTGACAGGAAAGGACGGAAGCTGTCGAGGCAATGAAGCACCCAAAGTTTTTGTGCAGTTCCACCAAAATCGAGCATCCCTGTTGGCACATATATTGAGAGAGTAAGATTACTGTAATAGTGGGACTAGTTGATGAAACATACACTAACAAATAAAAGCACCCTCATTATCTTAATGGGTAAAGTTAGCAACATAGTAGTCTTGCTTAAAGAGAGGTATTAGTTTAATTAATCAGTGCCAATTAGCTCAACTCAACACTCAAAGCATTGCCATTTATCATAGGTTGCAAAACTTTAACGTGCAAAGATAAAGGAGTTTCTCATGACACTAGCACGATACAAATAGAGATGACAACAAACTAATATGGATGAAGGCCTTAGGCCCGTACCAACCTGGAAAAAAGCTTATTCATGTATTCCCATAAGAGATGATAAAGCACTCACTGGAATCACACAATAGTATATATTTTTGTGCACTTCAAATGTATGGTTGAAATCACTCTTGTTTACCAGTGCTGAGATTATATCGAAAGATTATCAAGAACTTCCAGCAGAGTTAAAGCACTGGTTGGGATACGGTTCATTGTATTGTCTTGTGTAGTTCCACTAAAATGTATGATTGGCACAACATGATCCCTATTTGCACAAGTAGGAACAAGGTGAAACCTTCATTAGCTTAGTGAGAAAGGATAGGAAGACATTAGCATATTACTCAAATAGTAGCATCAAATTCATGATGGACAATACGCAAAACATTGCCTCATTGAACCAATGGCAATAAATTGACTTGCAAAACAATAGCACTATTATGTCATGACACTAATAATATTCCCTCCCTGCTCCACCACACGATTCACCTCCATAGATAAACATACACACATACATGATTCAGCATAGGGTCCTACTAAAGATTTGTTTAACTCCAATAGGAAAATTAGGCAGTAATAAATTAGTGGTACTTAAGTACTCCTAATTAATTAAGTGAGATAGCAGAAGTGGAAGGGCTCCCCGGAGGATCGTCTCACATGTAAGGTAGTCGTTGCCGGAGCCCTTGAATGGCCTCG
This sequence comes from Triticum aestivum, assembly GCF_018294505.1. Classification (NCBI taxonomy): domain Eukaryota; kingdom Viridiplantae; phylum Streptophyta; class Magnoliopsida; order Poales; family Poaceae; genus Triticum; species Triticum aestivum. The sequence goes on from NC_057798.1 coordinate 629,738,777, forward strand.
ACTGAGGCCTCTGGCTTCAGCAAGATTGCCTTGGCACTGTTTATTCTTCTTCTTCTTCCTCTTCATGCTCTGTTTCTCTTTCTCCTCACCAGTTGGTGAAACCAAGTACATGATTAGCCTTCTAATTCAGAATTGGTTTTGTCAGTGAGGGAGTACAAGTGTACTAGTAAAAAACAACATTATTTACTCATGGCAGTCGGAAAATAGAGATGAACACATGCATTAAATATCATTCTTACCTAAAGGAAGGTTATGGCGCCAATATGGATGATGAGGATTGGGACACAGATCTCCCTTTGTGCAGTTCCACCAAAATGAACCAACTGTTCCATTCTAACATTCTAGTTAAACAATACAAAAGTCACTTCTTTTAAGAAGAGTTTTGTGCAGTGCACCAAAAGGTCACAACAGCAACCAGGTGAATTGGATATCCCTGTTTGCACAAAAAGGCACAGAGGAAACAGTCAGAGTCTCAAACAATTACAGGCAAAAACATTTGGCTAAACTTGTCATGGCTTATAATAGTGGCATGGCTTCATTTTTACCAGGGACATTAGATTAAGAACAACTAAGGCTGCGTTTGATTCACAGGTTTGGTGCAGGATTTTCGTAGGAACACAATTCCTACGGTATTCTTTCCCTTCCAACCATTTGGAACACGGGAAAGGTGAATAGTGTTTCATAGGAAAGCTGGTCTGGTAGTACTGATTCCATAGGATTAGAAACATCCACGCGCTGCTCATTTTTTGGGCGGAAGCCCGAGGCAGGCGCTCGCTGCCATGCGTTAGACAGGTTACTGTGCTGTGTTTGCCGGAATAAAAAAAATCAATCCATGTGTGGTACGTGAGGTGAGGACAAGAGTAGTCACTATGCAGCTGAATAAACAAATAGCATCTCATACAGCCAAGCATGCTACTCTAAAAAAATAAATCTGTACATTTCGTAGTCCATTCGAACACATTCTCTTGAGAGTTTCCTCCGGTTTGCTGTTCCATAGTTTTATACCTACATTCCTTTCCTATTCCTCTATTTTCATCAAGACCTATGTTTTCTGCTCCTTTATTCCGAACGGAGCCTAAATATTTGATATAAGGGCATGGGACAGTGGGTGCACCAGCAGTCCAGCACTATGTACATAAACAGGGGCATAAAGTGGTGATTCATAGTTTGTTGCCCCGAGAAACAAACATCCAAGAAACATATCTGGGTTGGTCCCATTTTTGTTCACTCTAGCCACCTACTCCTATGTGTGGATAGCAAATCTAGTCCTGGTCATACGACTATGTACAATGTTACCCCTATATTTCCCTTTTCGACCAAGAGACCGGTTGGATGATCAGTCTGTACTACTTTCACCACCTTTCCTTCCTGTTTGTACCAGGTCCGATGTACATACTAAATTCCCCCACCCCCACTTTATCTCTTGTTTGAACCAAGTATACAAGATTCGACTCCATGAAGTAGCTTTACCTCTAACAATAGAAAAAAAAGGTGACGTTGGACCATCCGATCGAGAGGGGTTGAGAGGTAGAAAATGATGCACATGCGGCGACGTAGCGAGCTGGGGAAGTAGAGCTAAGGCGGTTTCGAACGAAGATATACCTGAAGGTCGTCGGGATGTGGATAGGTGGGCGGCGGTAGGCCGGATCCGCCCACAGGCAACAACGAAGGGATCGGAGGACCTCCCACGCCGGCGCTCGGCCAGAGATAACGGTGCGGCCGGCAGTGGGTCTCCTCCCTCGCTGTCGACGACGGCCTAAACACTGCCCCTCCTCCCCTTCACCGACGGAGGGGGATACGTCCGGATCTGTAACCAGTGGTGAGGATAGAAAGCCAGTGTTTTTTGAAGGGAGAAAGACAGTGTTACTACCCCTATCTTGTTTAGATCTGGAGAGGATGAGAGTGTGTGAATAGAGCAATCCTAGCAAGCAAGCGCGGAGGCTCCGGCCTATATATACGTAGTGGGGTAGTTTTCCTTTTTCACTCCATCAAAACAATCGTTTAAAATTGTGTACTACTCCACTACATGCCAGGTCGCGGTTTTTTTAGTTGTTGATTGTTTTTTGAGATAGCTACCCGCTTGTTCCAAGTGGTGTTACGGTGTGCCAGGTCACACTTTGTATCGTTCAAGTCTGGTACTACAAGTCGCTCCATTAAATGAACAACCACCCCCTCGTAAAAATTGTGAACAAGCCCACAACTAAAATTAGCAGAAACGTGGGTTGCCCCAACATGCATTATTATTTATATTTTCTACTCCCTCCGTTCCTAAATATAAGTCTTTTTTATTAGCCACACCTAAGACAAGATTTTTTTATTAGCATTGAACCCCACATGTCATAGACACAAAAATTGTGGCAAGATTCCCTTAGGCAAGCCAAAGTGTGTCTAACAATTTGAGCAACTCAGGTTAGGCAAGTGTGGCAAGTGTGGGAAAAATAATGTGGCAACATAAGACAAACATAGTCACAATCCAAACAGCCCCGTAATTTTTTGTGACATGCATGAAAATTTGGTTAGTTAAATTTATAGTCAAAATTTGGCAAGGTGCATCAAATCAACACATGCAAGTATCAAAAGGAAAGTCACGGCATGCATGCATGCGTTGTACTCCCTCCATTTCCAAATATAAGTCGTTTTAGAGATTGCAACAAGTGACTACATACGAAGCGGAATATGTCTACTCCTACATACGAAGTAGCCCATTTGAATGTGTAAAAAGACTTATATCGAGTGCAGTGCTTTGATGTGTCATGTCAACTCGTGCAAGACCAAGAAATTTGATTACTACAACGCCCTCTCCCTCGCGGACTGAGCTCCGGTGCCTTAACTGCACCTGCCTTTGGCTGCATGACAGGAGGGCCAACCACCTGTTGGGCCCACCTGTCATAGACGCAAAGGCAGTAGCAGTAAGTAGAAGCTTTCTCTACACAATGTCCCTCCCGCACGAGGTGGACGGACATGCAGTAGTGGATTCGATGCTGTAGAAGTAGGAGTAACATCATTGCTCGTCTTCTCGAAGAGGTGAAGAGCCAAGCGCAACCCAAACGGGGCAGTTGCGAACGCTCGCGTGGTGAGGTTCCTTGGAGCACGCATATACTAGCCAGGCTCTTGCATGAGACAAAATTGCTAATGTTCAACAATTAAACTCCATTATCCATTGGTTGATACTCATTCTGCATAGGTCCACGCGCTTAGCACCGTTTCCTCCTGGGGTCACCAATGTTTATTTGCTAATTAATAGCATTGCATGGAATGAACTAGCCATTGCAAGTCATTAAAAGCATGCACACCTCTCATCTCTTATTGGTTGATATGTCAAGAAACAAGAAACAAGGTAGAAGTTAATGCACCGCGCCTAAGTGTTTTGGGACTATTTGGTTTTCGTAAGATGACTTACACACCTAGACGGAGGGAGTAGTATAGCCCTGTAAACCGGAAAAGAGTATTTGCCTTTCTAGAGATTTCAACAAGTGACTAGACTACACCGTGTGCAGTACTCCCTCCCTTCCGGTTTATAGGGCTCAAATCTGAAATCTCATGAACCAAGACATTTGGCGGTTGGAGGAATGTATCTCGTACTTTACAAAACTACCCTAACTAAACTCATGCATTAATTACGTAGTTCTCTCGTTTTCCTCTCCGCCTTGGTCGCGGTGCACAATATTGAGCACTCCTATATGACTAGCCTCTCTATCTACATGCGAGACATTTCAAAGCATCCGGGCCCGCGTGCCATCCACCAAATCACAGCGAGGTGCTACAGTCGAGACTCACCTGTCACCCCGGTGTGGCCGTCATGACCCGTCATATCACAAAACCCACACCTTTACCAGCAGTGGTAAGGTGGCCTCCAAGTTGGACTAGACGAAGCAACCATCATTTCACAGCTAGAACGCTCGTTCAAGCCCTTTCTTCGCTTTCTTGAAGAAAACCTCACTCCAGGCTACTCACTTCTGCCATTTTTCTTCTGTACTGACGAAGGAAAGGTGGGCGAATCAGTTATGCTGCTATATTTTCATTCCAATAATCTTCTTTTTGCGAAGCACCGACCGATTCTCACATCCTATTATTTTCCCGTTTTTATTGCGATTGTGGTTTCCTTTCGATTGCTTTTTGTTTGTTAGTTCATTGATGGATCCTGGAGCACTAGGCAAAGAGTTACTGGCGGACAACCCACTGAAGACATCGATCTCCAGGAAGCAAGCACCGACCAACGAGTTGACCATGTTGGCGGGCCAACCCATGGAGACGAATAACTCCAAGAAACAAGTACTGGACAAAGAGTTGAGGATGTTGGCGGACAAACTCCTCAAAGAAAATTGGAAGAACGGCAAGGGCCCCACCGTGCCTACCCCAGGAACTCCAATTGCCACCTATGTGAGGCTCAAGACCGAGTTTGAGGAGATAGTCGCTGTTGAGAAGCAGTATTCCCCTGGAAAGGTGATGGCCCCCATCGAGGACGAGGAGATGGCCCCCGGAGGGATGAGATCCCCCGGTGAGCTGCACAAGGTAAAAAGTAATGGCTTATTACCATAGTTGTGGTTTTTGATTATTTGCAATGTGCTTGCTAACATGTTAGGGTTGTGCAGGTGCCGGTGGTTTTCCTTGATGATTCCGATGTCGTGGCCCGTCCTGTTGGCATTTCCCCGGAGATTGATTCCATTGCCGCTGTCCATCCTGTGGACATCACCCCAAAGATCGATTCCGATGTCGCGGTCAGTCCTGTGGACATCGCCCCAGAAATCGATTCCCATGCCGCTGTCCGTGCTGTGGTCACTGCCCGAGAGATCGATGACAAGAAATAGTTGGTCGCGCTAATTCTTCAGGGTAGTTTGCATTGCCCTGTGTTCAATTACCAGAATGATGCGTGTTATCAAACCATCTTAGGGCTAGTGCACTGTCTCGTGTGGGCGGATCTTGCTACTTTTGTTTGATAGTGAATCATGCGAACCCTCTCCGAGTTATGGAAACAGATGTATCCTCACCAGCTTTTGATGTAATATATGGCATGCTTAGATGTAAGTTTGAACTGTTTATCATATCAGCAGGGCTTGTTTGATGATTCTTGGTGTTAGTAGGCTAGCTACTGTGCGAGCTATAGTACTTGCAAAACACTCACCTAAGAGAAACGTTGGGGCTGATGAGCTCGTGGTACGCTTATACTTATCCCTCATCGATCGACCAATAGCCCTAGCTCCTAAAATTGTAGGCTTAGCGATAGATCAGACAATAAACGACATACATTCAGGCCTCATTTGGTTCATAGGGTAGGAAAATCATAGCAAAAGTACAAAGAACGTGCAACACAAAATCATAGCAGTGCAGAGACGTACTCCCTGCGTTCCAAAATAGATGACCTAGGCGGGCTAGTTTGGCCTAGTGGGTTTCAGTGATATGACGTGGTACAGTGCCGTCCAGTCTTCCCGTGTGGTAGCAGTATTGCGGGTACAGTAAGTTTTCTTGAAGAAGCGGAATTAAACGAAGTCATGATGGTTCCTTCGTTCGAACAACTTACAGTGGGAAAGGTTGGGCCTGCGATACGACCGGGGTAGACCAGGATAATTTTGTGCATCGTAGGTGGACCACGATGGTCGACGTCCCACATGTCGGCGAATGAAAGTATTCTTTCCTTTATAGAGGACGAGCAACGAGTAATCATTGTTTATTTTTTTATGAAAGCTATTGTCTCCACCGTTTCTCCTTGACTTTGTCAATGCCTCTCTCTCCTCCACATAAGCGGGGACTACTTGCTATGCATGCGACGGGCAGCTGGAGTCTTGAGGGGCCAGGGCGGTCAGAGCGGGCTCCGGAAGCGGTCCGTACTCCAGCATGGCCCACCTCACATTATCACCATATATTTCTTGGAGTCCGTGCGCGGCGGGCGAGCGATCTCTTCTCCCTCCCCCGTTTCTCTCTTCTCAGCCGACACCCGCCGAGCGATTAGATTTCGGCTATCGACGGTTTATTCAATTACAGTCCCACATGTCAGTGAAATTGCAAGACAACGCGTATCCCCTCTAGTGAGCAGCATGCGAGCCGGACTGTCGGGGGTGCGCCCGTACGAGTCGTAAGTGTGCCGCCTTTTCCTTTAGACTAGCCACAATGGAGAGTAACACACACTAGTAACATACACATATCTCTAGACTATGTTACTACCTCAATAGTGGGTAGTAACATAAGTGTGGTAACATGCAAAGCTTTATTTATTAGGTTATAGACTCATATTGCATTGGGACATGTGATGCTACAGTAACTAGCTAAGTTACTAGTACTACATCTCTCCTCATTAACTCATTGCCACATAAGCAAATTTGCTAAGTTGGACTCAATATTACTACTGAAGTTAATCCCACTGTGGCTAGTCTTAGAACTTGCGAAGCATAAAATTTTCGCGCGATCGATCGATAAAATGATGAGGGCGGTGCTTTCCCGCTCGTTAGGCAGGCTAGTTCGAGTGATATGATGTGCCATAGTGTCGTCCTCTTGCTCCATTTTTATGTAAGCAAGATAAAAATGGAGGACTGTTAGCGATTATAGCATGATAGTTAGGGCATCTCCAGCGCTGGCCCACAAATTTACACTGGCATCTATATGAACTAACCGGACAAAATTCGTGCAAACAAAGCAAAATTCAAATTAACCTGATGAAATTCGTTACATTTTGAAAACTTTTCCTACAAACTGTACGAAATTCATTACATATTTCGCACAAACCATACTAAAACCTATTGTAAACCTAATCTAAACGATTGCCGGCGCCCGACCACCATGTCCGACCATGAACCCGAGAAAGCCGGCCATTGCCTTTGCCTCCTCCTCATCCGCCTCGATAAGCTCCTCCTCCAGAGCACAAGGTTCTGAAGATTTCCGCCTCCACGTCGCCGTCAAGCGGCTAATCGGCCGCCGATGTTTACCCCACCAAGCTTGGTGTCGACTGAGTGGAGTAGCGGTGGCCTTCCCCGGACCAGAGCGGCGGCGACCTACCATGTACTACTCTTCCTCGCTGCCGGCTGCGCCCGCGCCCGCGCGCCAGCTTCATGGTTGTGGTGGCGGAGGGCGGCCGGAGGGGGGGGGGGTGCCGACGATCTCCTTTGTTTGCTCCTGCGACAGTACATCAAAGAGAGCTTTCGAGCGCGCCCAGAGCGGAGCCGCCGATGTCCCTCGTCTGCTCTTGTGACAGTACGCCCAAGAGAGCTTCGGAGCGCCAGGAGGCCATGGTTGAAGTGGTGCCGACAGAAGAAAGGGACCGGAGGAGAATAAGTGTGGGTCTTTGGCTATGGCTAGGAGCTGGGGCTCAAGTTAATATAGCGGGCGAATGGCAATGAGTTGCGGCAGACGGATGGACAACTGGCGCCGGAGTAGGTTAGTCGGGCGTGAATGCAGACGCTGCTTCAGTGACTTAACTACAGATGCGTTTGGGTTACTGACATGTGGGCCCAACGGGCATCTGGCCCGCATGTCAGTGACACACCAATTGCACCTGCAGTTAAGTCCGCTGAATGCGGCATTGACATTCTAGAGAGACGGTGACCATTTTAGGCGGGAAGCGCGCGCTAGCGATGGAAGGGGTTTCGGTGTGCAGTGGCACTAAGATCGGTCGCTCACGATAGTACATACTCCGTAGCATACTACCATAGTACCCTCTCTAGCTTAGGCTGTTTTATAGATTATCATTGTGATGGACGATATACATGAGCAAGGCGGTCCGAGTATGACCATTGGTGTCGAGCCATGTGAATACATGCTCGGCGTTCGCGCAGGCCTCCATCAAACGTCTAAACAGTAATGTCAGGCACCGCCGGGGCGCGCAGGTGATGGGCTCGCCGTTTGCGTTGCGCCATGAGCAGGACTTTGATTTAGAGGGTGATATGCATGCATTAGCATGCTTTGACAGCGTGAGCGTGAGTGTCTGACGTGATGTATTTCATTTTCATTTGGCTGACGAGGGTGCGTTGTAGCGACGAGTCCGTGGTTTGATTCCCCACATACGCATAATTTTGGTTTTTATAGTATTTCTTTCTCATTTGACAGGTAGGCCCGCGTAGATAGATAAAGAACACGAGCTGATGAGGCACATGCGAACTGTTTGACTGGTCAACCAGGCAAATACGGAGCTATACGTTGAGCCAGTGACCGTATAATCACCATGTCTCATAGACAATGATCAAAGTGAGCTATCAAGACAAGTTCCATGACCGCCAATGCATTTTACTCGGTAATAAATGACCAGGATTGAAGGAGAATCCAAATTTGCTTTGTCTTTTGTCCTTGAGCTCTTGACAAACCAATGCACTATACGGTTGTCCGTCCACACCACCCGAGACCTCTCACCAAGCGTCGTTCATGCCACCGCGCCGCACACTAACTGGTAAGGCAGCGATGGCATCCTGCCGCGCCGAGTTCCTCGCCGCCCACGACCGCACACAAAATGGTAGGAAAGCGATGGCATCCCGCCGTGCCGAGTTCATCGCCGCTCGCGACCTCACAACTATGTGGGAGGAATTTGAAGATGCCAAGGCCGAATGGGCGGTAGAGCAAGAGGCGGCCAAAGCTGCACAGAGGGAGTGGAAAAGTCAGAAAGCACTCAAGAAAAGAGAGGCCCACCGCAGCAAGAAAGAAAAGGACGCACGCGCTGCTGCGGAGAGGTCGGCGGAGATCCAAGCACGGTGGGGTGTCGCTGACAAAGCCGGGAAGGAGAATGACGGCGTCTGACCAGCATGTGAGAAGTAGTAGTACTAGTAGTTAGTGTGTGTGTCTGTGTCTGAGTACGAGCATGTACCAGTACTACTAGTTACTACTGTAGTTTTTAGAGCAAATTACCAGTACATTTGCGTAGATTAAATGGAAAAATTCCTATACTAAGCATCAAATGGCATCTCTTTCTCTATAGGAATTGAGATGCATGTCATCTCACTTCCTATGATTTTCATATTCCTGTCCTATGAACAAAAGGAGGCCTCTGTTGGAGTAACTACTATAGCTAGCAGTACTGCTGGTAGAGTAGTTTTCTTCAAGAAGTGGAATTCAACAAAGTCATGATGGTTCCTTCGTCCGAGCAACTTCAAAGTGGGAAGTGGGCCTGTGATTTGACAGCTCATTAGTCATTGTTACTGCGGCGCGACGACCTGGGTGACTCTCCCTTGGAGTTCTGCGTGCATGGCAACTGGACCAGGATGGTCGACGTCCCACATGTTGGTGAACGGAAGTATTCTTTCCGATATCGAGGAGCAAGGAAACTGCGTGGTATAGTATCACTGTTGTGGTTCGCAAAAAATAGTATCACAGCCGATTTATAATTATTTTATATTTCTGATGAATGCTAGCGTTTCAACTCTTACGATGAAGGGTGCCAAACACGACACGTGCTGGATGTCCCACACGTCAGCAAAAGGAGTGGGACATGAACAACGTGGTAGAGCCCAGCGTAAAAAACAACGTGGTAGAGCGTCTCCACTTCTTCCACTTCTAGGTCGGAGACCACACGTAGTAGTACTTAGTGGTATGAACGATACAAAGTGCGACCTGGAGAGAAAGACACATCTAGTTGGAAGGTCTCAGGGCATACACGTAAACAAATATAAAAGTTGATATGTGCCTCCAACTAATATAGTAGTAGTAGAGTACTTAGGCACGTACTCCATAACATCACCATGCATTGCACGTACAACATTTAGTGGTAGTACGTAGTAGGAGACAAATGCCGCCCAAGAGTTCCCTTCTCGACCTACTTTTGGGTGTTTGGTAGAGTGTATGGAGGGTGCATGAGTCCACACTAGTTTAGCACAAATACACTAGAAGCATGCATGAAGAGAGCATGCATGAAGAGGGGTGTTGAGTTGAGCATGCATGAAGAGGGAACAACTATGCTGAGACAAGAACGCAACCAAACACACCCTCTTTGCCACGCATGTTCATACCATTTGTGCCTTTCTACTTCACTTACTGTGCTACATTACTCAGGTTCGTATGTCCACTCCTGGGTACATGTCCGTATCGTAGTTCCAGTCCCACATGTTCTTCATATAGATGGAAAGATCCTTGCATAACACGTGCACCTTGATGCTAGATGTCTCGCGTGTTGGCAAAAGGATGAACAAAGCTCACGTAAAAAAATAGAGTGGAAGAACATAGATTCCGGACGACCGAGAAGGAGCAAGGAACCTCGTGGTGGAGCGTCTGCACTCATAATATTTAATATTATTCAGCGATATAAAATTAAACAATCATCTCCATAGTGGACTGGAAGAGTACAAAACATGGCAGCCCAGTGTAGTTACATCATACTAGTACATGGCTAACCCACGCTATCACCATATTTCTTGGCTTCCGTGCGATACCTATCTCTAGTAATCCAGCAGCCTGTATCTCTTCTCCCTCCTTGTCTCCATCAAAGTGCGGCGGGTTGGCGTTTCTGTCGTCTATTGAGATCGGTTAACTATCACATGTTAGCGACATGCCAAGAGCATTCTAAAAAAATTCCTTTCACGTTCCATTTTCAAAAAGAAAAAAAATCCTTTCACGTACGAATTTGCATGTATGCTTTGAGCAACTTGCATGTCCTATACTGCTCCTGTTTGATACTCTAACTTAGCTAGAGGTTAGACTAACTCATGACTAACCCTGAACTAACTGTAGCCAAAGAGGTGTTCGGGTGACAGGGTTAGATTGACAATAAATGCACTTCATGGAGAGAGAAAAGTGATTTTTCAGTGGTCCCAATGAGAACTATCACCAGTTAGCACCTCTTGGGTGGGATAGTTTTTTTGGGTGGGTTCGGTGCAACTTCCTCCAATTTAAACCCTCATACTTGGATACTTTAGGGCTATTTGAGCCCCAACTAGCTCGAACTAACTCTAACCCATGGATCCAAATAGGGCCTATGGCCAGTCTCGACGGGGAGCAGTCGCGTGCACCGGGAAGCGACGCTCTCTCGGCCGTCGCGCCACTTGAAAGCCGGCGCCAGTGAGAGGTCGCCTCCGCTCTGACCGGGCATTAATGCGGCACTGACGCTCCAGGGCGACACTGACTGTTTCACGCGGGAAGCACACGTTGGCAAGGGAGTATAGGTTTTGAACCTTTTCAGGTGTAGTACTGGTAGTTTGCAAAACTACTCAATTACTACACTCAGTTTCCTAAGAAATTGTGGTAAAAAATGTTACTCCACAGACCGCTTCCCTTCTCCTTCCTCTTCCACCGCCCGCGCACATCCGCGGGAAGCAACCGGTCAACCCTTATGTAGGAGTGCTAGCACAAAAAGATGCATGCATGACCACTAAAATTTCCATATTAAAGTGCCGCTCCGGCAGGAGTATGGCGTATGTTGTTACCTTCGGCCGACCCATGGCTACTGGGCGACGGCGACCAGAGAAGAGGTGGCGGGAGGGGAATGAATGCAGCTACTGTTTGGGTTCGCCTTTTGGCTTAAATAAATGCGCAGCATCACGTGTACCCGCGGGTGCACAAATTGTAACATACGTGTCTGTTTAAGTGGGCGTCACATAACTGGTGTGTGTGAGAGAGAGAGATTCTGAGAGACAGAGTGCGCGTGTGCGACTCTACTCTTCGGACATGTACTCAACCTTTTGCATTGGGATATAAGTATAATGGTATTTACTTTAGCTAGTGATTTACGTGGCCATGTTAACGTGGTTGTGTCAAAAAAATGTCACTTCCTGCTCGTGATTTGCGTTATATAATTACAAGCAAGATTCCCGTGCATTGCACGGAACATCGATATGCATTTTTTTTACAAAACACCTGTTGTGATTGACCCATGCAGGAGTAATCCCATGTGTAAAAACTAATGATATCTCGAGAATTTTATCGGAAAACTGGTATCTCGAGAATGCCATCGAAAAAATGAAAGATGAGAGATAAGGCGAGGAGGAGTGGAGCCTGATGGTGACTGGTGGTCGGAATGGGCAGAGGCATGGGGATGGACGGTGCCGGCAGGCGGCAGCGGTCACCATGCATGCTAGATTGTTCCAAAGACTTATTCCTTTTTAATTGCTGAGCAATGAGGTTGCGGGAGATAATGATGTGGAGAGAGGTGCGGGTATCTTTTGTAAATTTATCGTAGTTTGCTTTCTATCCGTCAGATATAGATCATACGGTCTGTATTACAAGATGGAAGGCACACCATCATCGCCAACTCGTTTTTTTATAAGTGTACAGATGATAAGTTTGCTGACTACTAAAGTAAACTGGAATTTTTCCATGTTATGCAAGTAAATAAAGGTGATTGTTTATCATACGGGTAAGGTTGGATGAAGGGTGGTAGGAACAAATGCTCCGCCTAGAGCATGTGTGTGTGAGATGGAGTCTTAGTGTGTGTGTGGGGTGTGTGTGTGTGAGAGAGAGAGAGAGAGATATGGAGTCTTAGTGTGTGTGTGTGTGTGAGAGAGAGA